>NW_027255982.1:1670000-1767500 GCF_045679555.1 Salvelinus alpinus
AGGGGGAGAGGAGTCAGAGAAACAACGTTTTTCACAAGGTGAATCTGCAGACATGAGACACTGCAGAGACAGAGCAGCCCAACATTGCAGTCTCACCCAATATTATTATTAGCTCTCGCATCAGCATTCAAGGCAAGCTGTGGGCTGGAGACAACTAAAAGAAACCAAGGACTTCAGAGAAGGGTTGGATAGAGGGGGAAGAGAGCGAGCAGGGGAGAGCGAGCGAGCGCGAAGAGAGCAGTGAGAAAGCAAGGAAATTGAGAGACATGCATATGTACGTGGAGACTGGGAAGGGGTAGACAGAGGAGGAAGTGGGCATCAATTTACTTCCTGTGCCACATAATAAAAAGCATATTTTCTTGGGCAGGTTATGACACTAGCGATATATTCAGTTCAAAGAGTTTCTCAGAGACAGAGATAGAGTTTCAATTAAAGAGATATGAAGGTTTGCTGTATGAATGGAGCCAGCAACACCAAAATGTCCCCGTCAGTGACTAAGTGGTGTGAGTAGAGAAAACATTCAATCCCACTGCAACACGTCAGCTCTTCCAGACTGTCTGAGTTTGAGAGGGTGAAGCCAGACAGCTACAGATCTGAATGTGGATGGTAGTGGGGGGGTGACTCGGGGGAAAGTTAGATATGCAGAAGATGTTTAGCTAAAGTGATTGAGAGTTAATTACTATTTCAGGAGAGTTGGTAACCTGTATTAGATACAGCATTGTAAAGAGGTTAGGGTAAAACAGTAGGCTACTCTTTTATATTTTCTTGGGCAGGTTGACACTAGCGAGAGATGTTATGATGGCTGATCCTATAGTGACACCAATCAGGATACATTACTTGCAACTGAAGTTGCCAGAATATCTGAAAAGACTGATGCTGAGGTTAACCGCAGGCATTTCTCCATGTAGACCCACTTACCCTGGGCTGTCTCCTGTGCTGAGGCTGGCGAGAAGGGGAGCATGGTTGGCCTTCTCCGGAGGTGTCCCCGAGGCAGTCGACTGGGACGACACCGACTCGTTGCTGCCTAGCGACGCCTCATCCGAGTTGGAACCGACATCAGGTGACGTCGGTAACACTGGGAGGAGAAGGCTGTTAGTCATTGAGCAAATTGTTGGACGAGAACGTCTTTGTCCTTTATTTAGGGGAGCATGGCTAAACGCGGCTCTGTGGATGACCCTGCGCCACTACAGCAGCTGAATGTGGCAGTGGACCACCAGGAGATCACCATGACTAAGGGACGCTAGGAGGTTCCAGGCCAAGTAAAACTCTTAGTTCCTGTTTTTAAAACTGAGGGACAGACTATCCTAAGCAGCAATTCAAAGTTAAAAAAGGAAGTTGCTTGTTTAAATTTGGAAGTGTGTAGTTTCCTTTCCCACCACGCTGATCAAAGCGACAGGGCAGCCATTCTGGATTATGGGAGTCTATATTAAATGAGTGATGTTCAGGCAGAGTCCCCCTGGACTCCACTAAAAGCGAATGGCTGACCGTGCTGTGCGAGAAAGTGTTTGCAGATTCTGTCGAAGACAATCATGATCATAAAAGGGCCGTTCATAAAATACTGTAGCTTTTCGGCCCGTATACAATAGGTCTTATAGATATGACACTGATATGAAAAAGCCATATATATATATATAATGATATCTAGCCTCTTGTAGGATGTAACATATGCTTTGTACACAATGCCTGGGCCATTATGCGGATTAATTATGACGCATAAAATTACTAAAATTAAGTCACGACCGGGTTTATGGAAACAGGAAATGCTGGTACAATTGTATAAATGCTGGCAGACAATTTGTTTGAATCTTTGTCGGTAAAATGAATTATGCAAAAAATGGGAGGTGGAAACACCTTTATGCGCAAATATTGATATAATAACTATCATAAAGTAAACTTGGAGTCAAACAATAATACGTTGACACGGGAAAGCATGCAGTTTTAGGCTACAGACGAAAGTTACGATGAACTTCAGGGTGGTGAAAGTGCACGGTGATGAGATTGATGCTCTTTCCAATAAAAAAAAGGGGGAGATTCTGCTGACATGATCAATGCTGTTAGACCAAAAAAAATTGTTCTCCATAATAATCTCTTTTAGGTAGCCTATCCGCACTGAGCTGTTGGCTAGAGAGTACATAAGACCAGAATAGGAACATTTGCTATATAATGTAACAGCTTGTGACAAAACCATCAGTAGAGTTGAAAATTCAATGGAAACCATTTTGTTTGGTACATGGGAATTGAACTGCAAAACTATTTTTATGTGCACTACGTCATCCACGCACAGCCTTTTCTGCACAATGAGTCAGTTTGATAGAAACACGTCGGGTGGGAAAATGTGCATATCATTTTACACAGATTGGACAATATTCGCATGAAAATCTGTCACCAATTGGATGGAAACCTAGCTACTGTAGCAAAACTTTTTTTATACAGAAAGCGCAAACAAGCGTTTAGTATTGGACAAGTTCAAGTAGTCTTCCATTTGATGACTAACAAATACAACCCTGGCTAATGCTAAAAGCTAAAGACAGGATTGAACTGGCCCAGAAAAATATCAAAGCACCTGGTTCATTGTCCTGCAAATGAGACGGGATTTTCTTCCAAACCCTGGCAGTCATATCTTTTAATAACGTGTCAACATATTGTTAAAGTATTTGTTCCACGTCACCTGAGTTTTGGCAAAATGTAAGATTTCCATCAGAGAGAAAATAGAGTAAGGTATAAAACAAAACTTGATCGTGAATAATTTGATCCAGGAAAATATGATATCCCTGGCATTCCAAACTGCAGTGTCCTCAGAAATCCAATACCTGTTGGACAGTTGCCCCATTGCAAGTGTGTTAATACACTTCCCTTTGAAGGGGCTGAAGCTACGGCCACACAAAGACGGGTGAAAATGGATGAGAAACACATACCTTCCTCACTGTCCATTATAGACCGTCAAATGTAACTCATTTCAACTGTTAACACGTGAGTTGCATATATAAAAATGATAGACAAATCCATGGATGCCCTCAGTTCTCTGTTGTCCTTCAACCATTATCAGCCCTTGGCTTATCAGTTTTCCATGGATAAAAAAATCTAGGTGCGCCCGCAGCCTTCAACGTAGTCGTCCATATCTACTGGGTATATTTGCCCACACATACATTTAAAAATTAAACGTTCTCCGCCAGGTAGTTAGACATCTCACTTTAAAAACATCCACAGATTCAGAACACAATATGGTTAATGAGAGGATTACATATTTTTCATCCCAGATATTAAAATACCCCAATGGTAAAAGCCTGTAGCAATATGAAGGGAGTGGAGTCAGTCTGATAAGCAGATTAGGCCTCCTTTAGGTCATGGGGACCTGCTGGGGATATGGGGTTCACAGTAGGGCAGCAGGCCAACTCACCAGGCTCTCCTGGTAGAGCAGTGTGGGAGGAGAGGCCTGGTACAGTAGTTGTACAGCTGTCCCCTTTATATTAGTGATGATCTATAAAGCTATTGTGCAGGTTTAGAAAGGTTCAACACTAGCTTCATGACTGATATATAGTACAGGAACCGTCACTGGGATCGTTGAGTCAAATACGTCATGAGTAGGGGTCCCTCATTCCAAATCAACCTTTCAGCAAGCCTGGCTAAGGATGTAACGTTAGGGCTCTGTCTCTCACCTGTCTGCAGGTCCACGGTCTTTGGGTTATAGACGGCAAGGGGACGGTTCTGTCGAACCGACAGTTTCTTGGACTGCCTGGTGGGGGCGGAGAGCCCTGGGGAAGACGCGCCTGGGACGTCGCCAAAGATCTGAAACAAGAAGAGTAAGCGTGTGTGTGAGTGGCGGGGGATACTGTGTGCGCATAACCAAAATGTGATTAACTACTCCCTCAAAGCAAAGATGGAGCATATTGAGCAGAGGCATGTCCTCATTTGACCTTAGTAAAATGTGTGTTTTGAAGAGCTCACATATTTGACGCAAGTCAGATAGCAAAGCACTTCCGCCCAGCAGCATGGATATCTCTAGGGACAGTTGAGATGCTCTTTACTGACTTATTGCGCACTAGGAAAACACATTGGATCTTCCTGATGCAACTTACATCAGGGTTAATATAAACTTAGACCCTGAAACACTAAGACCAAATCCAGGAATAAGGGAATAAGGAATCTGCTGAAAGCAGCATCGTGTTTATTAGAGCACCCAATAGAAAACAAAAATGACCGTTTTCATTGGACAAACTCTCGGTTTTAGCGCCGTTTAGTGCCTAATGAACAGGAGCCAGAGGTGGCTAGGCGCTGCTGACCCACTGACAGGCAGTAGATCTGGAGGAGGCTCACCGTACAGCTAGTTTACGTAGCGGATGTGTTTACATAGACTAACTTCAGGATGTGGGGTTGAAAGAAATTAGGCAGAGGATCAGAGGGAGGGAAGAGAGCGAGGTAAAAAGTAAAAGAAAGTTGGGAGAAGAAAAAAAGGACTACGAGTGAGAGAAATCTGATATGGTTGAGAGCAGCAGAGTTTCAGCAATCTCTCCCCCTCCCATCTCTGCAGATGGATGTGAATGTAAAACACTGTCTGCTAGCATCTGGAAGTATCAACAGTCTGGCGAGAAGGAGAGGGAGAGAGAAGGAGGGAGAGCGAAGGGGAGGGAGAGCGAAGGGGAGGGGAGGCGCTGGGCCTGAGAGGAAAGCTAATGTCTGTCTGGCTGCAAAACTCCCTCACCTCTCGTCTCGCAGCTCAGCACGTTACTTTTCTTAAAGCTTCCAATGGTATTACATTCTGGCTCTGACACCAAGTCCTCCATCAAATTGTGGTGTGCATGGTGAAGTTCTGGAACATTATTTATGGAAGTGTCTCCTCACCAAAACTTTAATTGCTTGGTGGTTGAAGGTTGAGCGCTTTCTATTATTTGGACTATTAGAAATAGAGGAGCTCGAAATTGACGAGCAATCCATGGTCAATTCATGTTTCAGAGTTTAGGGGTACTCTTGGCATCTTATAGCTGGCCAGAATACTTAGCACATACTGATCTCAACCCTTTCTGTTTTCACTCTGGGAATTGAGCCCCTCTAGATGTAGGCAGATGACTATTTACATTAAAAATCAGATTACAGTTGTCGTAGCATGGCTCAGAATGGGACTTAAACCCTGTAGGTTAGGCAAAGGACCTTGCATGTACCCTTGTAGATGTCATCAAGAGTACCATGGCATACTGGATATTGTTTTTAAGCACAAAGGGGCAGTGAGAATCCCTGCTTTGTACATCAACCGCTGGGCAGATGGAATGATGTCAGCCAGGTACTGTAGTCAGCTCAAAGTGAACATCTCTACATTATGTAAAACACAGATAAAAACTATTTAATGCTTCTTATCAATAAGCTGCTTTACAGTTTCATTTGTCTTAGAGCCCTAGCCCAAGACAAACAGGGATTCCAATAAGTTTTACTGTACTCATAAAATGTGAAGAATACTGCAAACGAGGAAATGCTTATACATGGCCTAAAATGTCACTCAGAGCAATGTCCTCAAAATCCCACTGGAGAAAAGTCTCAGCAGTGCGTTTAGCGGTGGGTTTTAGACAAGCTTTCCTCTGGTTGCAGCTTTGAGGAACAATATTAGAGGATGGGTCTATAGATGTTACTGTGGTCAGGGGGACAAGCTCAGGAGCAGTGGTGGAAAAAGTACCCAATTGTCATACTTGAGTAAAAGTAACGATGCCTTAAAAATGACTCAAGTAAAAGTCGCCCTGTAAAATACTACTTCAGTAAAAGTATTTGGTTTTAAATGTACTTAAGTATCAAAAGTAAATGTAATTGCTAAAATATACTTAAGTATCAAAAGTAACTTAAGTATTCAAATTCCATATATTAAGCAAACCAGACAGCATCATTTTATTTTTTCAAATTATGGATAGCCAGGAGCACACTTCAACAGACATAATTTACAAATGAAACATGTGTTTAGTGAGTCTGCCAGATCAGAGGCAGTAGGGATGACCTAAAGATGTTCTCTTGATAAGTGCGTGAATTGGACGATTTTTCTGTCCAGCTAAGCTTTCAAAATGTAACGAGTACTTTTGGGTGTCAGGGAAAATGTATGGAGTAAAAAGTACATTCTTTTCTTAAGGAATGTAGTGAAGTAAAAGGTGTCAAATAAAAACAGTAAAGTAAAAGTACTTAAGTAGTTTGTTGTAAGTACATTACACCACTGCTCATGAGTGCGTTCGGACGTCTGTTTCGTTCAAGAGAAGAATCCAGCGGTTACCTTCTCGTGTTGCTCGACGAGGATCTCCACCACAATGTTCTGGAACTTGAGGTCCATGATGGCAGCCACAGTATCCTCCTGGGGCCGCATCAGGGTGGGACCAAACACCACACCCAGGTTGGCCACCGTCATCAGGTTCAACTTACTGTGGGCCGCCACACTGCATGAGGAGACCAGGGAGGATAACAATTCATAGACAATTGATTTAGAGTGCTTTTCCCTGACATTGAAGATGTTTTACATAGGGGGATACATACACTTTAGATGACCTGTATACTATAAAGAATTCAGCTAGAAAAATTCTAATTCGCTTTGAAGATCTGATTACTCCATGTCTGACAGCTTACTAACGTCTGTGACAGTTTGCCAAGGAAGGAAGGTGTTGCTACCACCTTGTTATGTCAGTCAGAGGTGTCTAGAACAGCATCTCTGGCTTGGCCTCATAGGTGTTAGCTAGAGTTCTGACTGACATTACCCAGTTCATCACCACTCCATAGATTGACCTTCCCTCCTAAAACTTTCCTAACCTCAAACTGAGCTTTTTTCAGTTGCCTTTCAGCCGATTCACAGTAAGTAGACGCTAAATTGGGTTGTTTTTTCTAGGGGAGGAATTTTCGCTTGACTTTAGAATGACTCTGAAGAGTTGCCAAACACTGCAGAGATTAGATTCTTTTGGATTCCCATTAGCCTTAAGCCAATTGCCAAAGCTAGTCTTACTGGGTTCCTGCACACAACGAAAAAGACAGACAAGACCACAATTTACATACATTTAAAAACAATAAAATGTAGCGTGTGCGCGCATCTATCAGTTCCACATACGTCAGTACATACACACAACAAGTAGGTCACATGCAGGAGAGGCGTTGTGAGGTGTTGCTGTATTTCTTTCAACAGAAACCTCAAATTCAATCATTTTGAGTTATGACGAATCAAGTGAATCAACCGTTGTTTAATGATTCTAAGTTACAATTTTGGATAGTAAGAAATGTACGTTGTTCATAAAAAGTTAAGAGGAATTAAAATCAAAGTCATATTAGACCGGTTAAGATATTCTCCTCAAAATGTATAAAATGACAAATTGTCATTCAACAGAGTGATGGTTGAAATGCATTAAAGGGAACCTTTGCAGACCTAAATGTGTCACCTAGTGACAACTTTCCTTTATCACATATCAAATCATTTCAGACGGTGGTGTGAAATTTTGGCTTGCCCCTCTCCCTGCAGGACAAGCTAACACACATACAGTCAAAACACACCCCACACACGCAGCCAATTTCAATAAAATAAAATAAAAAGTCGGAAGCGGTGTGAAATTCTCCAGTCGGAAGAATTTCATGCCGGATAATCCAAATTCAATTTCTGCACTTAAATGCCTTTTTACTTCTACTCTGAGAATCCTGGGGCAGGTTCTCTAAGAAATAAGATCCTCCAGACTTTGATTGCCTCAGGGAACGAGGATTATGTACTTATCTTCAATTTGCTACTATTTAGTTTGTCGTAAAAAATAAAAAGCGAGTTGCTGAGGTAAAACCTTGTAATGTTAGCAAAGATGATTTTGAAATCTCAGATCCTATGTCTGAAAGGGCGAGTTGTGTAACAGCTAACGGTCCAGTTTGGAGAGAGGGGTAAACCCAGAGGAGCGGGTGGGAAATGGAGGGAGCAGTCCATTTCATTAAAGGCATAGAGAACTGGTGAAGCAGTTCAAACTTCTGACTACTATTGTGGAGGGTGCTGGGCTGTTTTAAGACAGGGTGGGGAGGGAGTTCTCTGCCTGCACTTAGTTGGAACAGAAGATGTGAGAAAGGAAAGATTGATGGGAGAGAGACGGACAGAAGAGACAGGAGAGAAAGATGGGGGGAGGGAATGGAATGGAACAAGGACCGTGGAGAAAGAGTACAAAAGAGTATGAGACCGAGGACGAGTGTAAGGCTGCTAACTCACGTAGCCAGGTGTTTCATCAGTAGCCCCAGGACCAGGCAGTTCATCTCAGGCAGCTTGTGGACCAGGCAGTGGATGGCTTGGCTACGAGACTCTGGACTACCACCTTCTGTTAAAAAAACAGGACAAACAAGGTTATTTGACAGTCGCTTACAGAAGTGCCATCATTCTATGTGGACCATGCGGGACTCCAACCCACAACCCAGGTGTTGCCAGCACCATGCTGTAGGCGTCAACTTTATTGCTCTGCAGAAATCCTTTGTTGAACCTAAATTGGTATTTAATGAAGGTAAAACTAAGTATGCTATTTTTCAAATCACATAAGTTTTGATTTATGCATATGTACTTTGGATGGAGCCCACATTGACCGTGTCCCCGCATATAAATATCTGCGCAACTGGATTGACGAAAGGCTATTATTCTAAAAGTATGTTAAAGAGTTAGTTAAGGAATTGAGAATTAAAAGGTTTATAGGAGCATGTCCTGCCTTTTGTTTAAAAGCAGAAAACCAATGAGCATGTCAACATTCATTCTGGTTATTGACTACCGTCTATGAATGCAGCTGCCACTGTATTGACGCCATTGGACGCAATTTATCACAGTACATTGCACTCGTCTAAAGCCCTCTTGCATAAACTTCCACCACACCTCAGTGTTAACCTTTAGACGTATAAGTTACTAGACTCCGGGATGGCTAACCCTGGAGATCCCTTCGATCTCCACAGAGTCAGGAAACTCGCTTTTAGTTTTTTTTGCACCTCATGTGGAATGATATGGAAATCTCCTTAAAGCTGGTGGAGTTGGTCCCTTTAGGGCAATTCAGATGGACGTTTTAAATGAAGAATGCGTTTCATGTGATTGTGCTTTGCTTTCATGTATTGTTTGCACTTTCCATTTATAGTGTAATGGATGTGTATGTATAGTGTTATTGTTGTTGATTGTGTATGCAGGGCTCATCTGCGAAAGAGACTGGTCTCAGCCTGACTCCCTGGCTAAATAAAAAAAAGGTTAAATAAATACAATTGGAATCCACCAAACAGAACAAACATTTGTGTTTTTACATTGCTGTACTATCCTTAGGTGGCAAGACTCAACGGAGAAACTGTACAGCATAGAACGAGAAGGATTTGGATTTCCCCGTGGTAATCCAACCATAGACATTTTGGATTGAGCAGCGAGCGCTCTGGTGCAGTCAGATCTCACTCTGGAAGGAGCAGTCACAGTAGATGTGGAACCACCGACTCCGGATCTATTCACTGGAGACACAGGGTCACCCGTTTAAAATTTGTCGGCAGCTCTAGTCAATATTGGTGCAGAGACTACTATTTTTTTCACTTTAAAATGTATGCCAAACAAAAACCGATGATTGCTAAGTTAAACAAAGTACCACAACTCAATGCACAAGGACGACTTTGGAAAGTGTTCACTGAAAAGGTTACAAAAATACATGTAGTTGAAAAACAGTGCAGATGCAAAGTTTGTAACATTGACTGCACTAAACAGTCAGTTAAGCCCAGTACAAGCTACCATACAATAAAACAATGGATGCCGTTTACATTGCCTTAAAATCAGCTAGTGTAGGCTACAACGGGTTGTTTCATATTTAAAAGAAAGCAGTAAAGGGTTAACAGCAAATAAAAAGAGAATGGAGATGAACAGCAAACTTCCTGTTTGATGCTGATATTAAACATGAGTGAATTTTGCCAGAGGATATGTAGGCTACTGTTGCTTGCTATAGAGAGATAGCTTTATACTACAGAAGCTACCGTGTAAAAGGGTTGTGATAAAAACCCACAAGATCATCCCTTAAACATTTCCTCACACCCACACACAGGCATCTGATGGCTACTGCCCACACACAGAAACAGCCGGCGTGCACCCCCCCATTACTATGGGAACGACACACATTTGAATAAGGGAATAAAGCGTCTTATGGATGCTGTCATCTTTCAGAAAATATTTATTGCTAATGCATTTTTCTGTACCTGCATTATGAGGGCATTGCAAACGGCTGATAAAAACACTCCATCGTGATCCAATTATGGGACTTGAGGGTAATTCATGTTAGGAGGATCACTCAGGACATGTCAGGCAGGCTATTGGAGTAAGATTATATAGGGAGAGAAATGTCATGTTTCTCTGTTCAAAGTCACTGGGCCATTTTAGTGTAGGATACTAGGATTTATAGTGTTTAACAGGTGGTAACATTTCCTTTTTAAGTTACCTTAATTGCAAAGAACCAAAGGTTACTTTAAAGGCAGATGGTTGAATTAAAGTATGTGTGTGAGAGCGATGAAGACATCTCTGGGTCACGAGGCTTTATGGGTACATGCTGAGCCACTTTTACAGAGGAAAACCATGAAAACAAGCATTTGTTTAGACTACAAGATGTGGAACATTCAAAACAGTTACGCTGGCATCCGTTTTCCATAGAACTACTGAGAATGAAAATGATTCCTAACCAATCTAACTGCGCTGGGACACTTAGATGATGAATTGTCACAGACAAACACTTGCTAGTCATGCACACAGCATTGCACTCATTGATAACGTGCAATAAAACAGAATTATTCCTTTGCTCTGCTCCTACACTCCTGTGAGTGGTTTTACATCTGTTTTGAGCAGAGCTGTATTGTGAGTGAGGAGGACGGCCCAAACTTACTTGCAGGGGAGATAAAGTCTTTGTAGAGTCCATAGGTCATCAGTGGCTCAGGAAGACTCCTAGAGAGACAGGAAAGAAAGAGAATGCATAATAGAGCAAAAGTGAGAAGAGTGAGTAGAAGAGGTGGAGACCAAAAGAGAGAGTGCAGAAGAACGGGAGAATTGGGGGGGAGGGACAGAAATAGACGCAGCACTGTTTTATAGGGTCTGCACACAACAATGATTAATGTGGATGTGTCGGGGATGGAATTAGATGGCACACCATGCCACAGTGAGATAACCAAGTTCTGAAGGTCCTTTCACAGTGCTGCACCAGGCCCTGTGCCAAGGCTACTTAGCTTCCCCTGAGGAACCAGAGAAGCAGGGGAGGAGAGAAACTGACCCTCTGGCTCTGCAGCAGGCCAGAGGAAGACAGATGGAGGATGGAGCTGCAGGACGATTTACAGTAAATCTACTGTCTCTACTGCAGACTTAAGCCTGTAATAAGGTTTCAGTTGACTCAATGGATGAGTTTAATTACATCATATGATTGGACGGTTTCCTAGATTGTTAGATTGCTTGTGTAAAAAAATAAAATGACACATTTTATCATATGATGTGTGCAATGTATAAATGCCAGTCACATTAACAGCTGCAATATCTCAGTAGCAATCTAAATGTTGTCTTAATTATAATTTAGCAAATGCTTATAAAAGTGCATTAATATGCATGGGTGAGTTGGAATTGTGGTTTTTGCATATCCCAACTCTCCCTGAGACACCATTGGAGAATGGGGCAGGGTCTACTACTAACAGAGACCCTGGAGAAATTAGGGTTAAGTGCCTTGCTCAAGGGCACAGACAGATTTCCCATCCTTCAAACTAGCGACCTTTCGGTTACTTGCCCAAAACTAATCCCACTGGCTGACTGTCAGGTTTCATTATGAAACAGGGAAAACTCCTTGACATAAACCAGAAAGGCAGTTCGCTGCCTGGGACCAGATCTATTTCTGCAGTCATGCAAATTTACAGCAATCTTTTATTGAACCTTTATTTAAAACTAGGCAAGTCAGTTAAGAACAAATTCTTATTTACAATGACAGCCTACCCCGGCCAAACCCGGGCCAATTGTGCGCCGCCCTATGGGACTCCCGATCACAGCCGGTTGTGATACAACCCAGGATCGAACCTGGGTCTGTAGTGATGCCTCTAGCACTGCAATGCAGTGCCTTTGCTCGTTGGCCTCCCGAGTGGCGCAGCGGTCTTAGGAGTTGGCAAGAGCTCACAAACAGATCTGGGACCAGCCTGGGAGAGTCAGTCCCATGACCCACAGCAAGCAACATCAAACTACTTCCTGTAAGGGTTGCGAGCGGGCAGCAAAACCTGGCCAGTCACAACACAGTGCCGTGACTTCTGACCTGCTAGCCTATCAGAGGACAGACTGACACCATTCCAGTTCCCATGCTTTTACATTGACCACTGAGCTAAAATCCTCTTTATTTGTTGTTGTTCAATTGATGGAAAAATAGACTTGGCTCGCTCAAAGTTGATTATTTAATAGGCTATATGGCAATGGCTAAATTCCCAATCTGGCCCTCAACCATCACGGTCACCTAATAATCCCCAGTTTACAATTGGCTCATTCATCCCCCTCCTCTCCCCTGTAACTATTCCCCAGGTCGTTGCTGCAAATGAGAACGTGTTCTCAGTCAACTTACCTGGTAAAATAACGGTAAAAAAAAAAAAAAAAAATTGCACTGGTGAACTTGCCAATCTATAATTTAATTTTGATAACTAAACTTTTACAGCACATGGAGTACTGAACAAGCGTAATAAACTAATTCCAAAACAAGTGCAGAAGAAAGTATAACAGACTGGCCTGGGTTAACGATAAGTTGGCAATCATTTTATTCAGTAAATCGCTCCATAACGAACCAAACCTCTAACATCCCTTCAGTTTATGCAGCACTACAGTATGCAAATATCACTCATTAGATTCCGTTGGATACCGTAATTGCATTGGCGTCAGAATATGCAATGCGAGTTTGTTTCAGTTAGCTAACAGAAAACTTTGGCTTAGCTTTTAGGGTACATTTAACTTGTTACCTTGCAGATAGTCCTAGATTAGAAATAAAAACCTTTCAGTTAAATGAATTGCTATTTGAAAAAGCAAGCAATAACTTAACCTAAATAAATCGATTGACTCATTGAACTAAAAAACAGGATTCCTTTAATATGTGGCATCCAACCTAATTTGAGTGATTGTTTCTCCTCTGATCAAATCAATGACACTGAAATCCCTATCATGCTAATGTATTCATATCACTGATTGGTTGTGTGGTGGTAAATTATAGGTAAAACACCTGCCACAGGCCACCATTTTGTTTTTCACCTGGTCACCTAATCAATACATTCAAAGATGGATATTAAACTATGTGAAGCCAGGGATGCAGCTCTTCTTCCTAGAAAGTGGCCAAGTCTCCCTATCAATTACCAAGTGCGTCTCAGGTCAACAACGGATTTCCTAGAATACACAGCGACTGGGAATAATGAAGTCAGAGAGACGGGGTCGGGTTGATGAAGTGGATTGATTATGTGTCTGAATTTAAATGCATGGATGTCTATGCGGCAATGTGAATGACCTGTTGCATTGCAGGAGTTGAGCTCCAGGAAATGATTACGCTTCTACCCCCGGAGTAGAATAACTTCAAACTCAGACAATGACGAACAGTTAGAATAAAGTCTCCACAGCTTGCCAATTGCTAATAAGACATAATAGCCTACATGAATACATAACCTAGCGATTATGTAGCAGACTATAAGTGATTGATACACAAAGGATCCTTACCTCAAATACAGCTTTAGCGTGCTGGTGATCGTTTTCACATCCCAGTCCTCACACGTAGACAGATCCACATCGTTACTCTTCTCATCTGCAATGAAACATTCCAAAAGGTTTTAAACTCCAATACACAATCAACAAAATTATATATTTTTTTAACTTTAGTAGAGTACACGCGAATTCCCATGATACAAAACAAGTTTAGGCTCAGGGTAAGTCAACTAGTGTATTTTAATTTAACCCTATGGTGAAAGTGAACGGCTGCAAAGAAGCTAAAATATAAATTAACGTGAAATGTGTCTTGTGGATAAAAGCATTGCAGTAGTCTTGAGGAGCAGTTCTGCCCAGTGGCGATTGCTGGCTGGCTTAAAATATACCCTTCTCACACTACCGAGTCAAACTGGACCGAGCCAGGCTTACCAATACTGGGCTGACCGGATGAATAATCGACCATAGTTGTGTGTTTGAGTCAGAGGTTGGTGCGAGGCCACGCCCCAGGTCACCAGGAGGTCTCCAAGGGGTTAGACTTGGTGGGAGGTAGGTTGCTGCTCCAGGCCATTTATTTACTTAATTTGACTATTCCCTTCAGTACTAAAACCAGAAGGGCTGTGATTATTTACCCACAGAACAGTGGCCTGTCCAACATCAACGGGCTGGACCAACAGCCAAATGTGTGTGTACACAGCTACAGATGGTGGGAGAGTGGTGTGTGTCTTTTAGCTACTGTAATGCGCACATCAATATGAACTAACCCACATAGTACTCTGTTACAGATGTATTGGGACATGACTGACTCTACACTAGTAGTATCCAAGTCCTTTTACCTCTTTATTCCCAGCAGTGAAATTCCCAGCTGTAAAATATCCGTTCTCTATGCTCAGCTTTATGAGTTCTGTCAATCCACTGTCAGAGATTTGTGAGCAAAGTGGGAAAATAATGTGATCCACTTCTGCTGTTCTGGCCTCGTTCTAACCCCTCCGTTGAACTGGAGTTTATCCATACGTCTGTTCCAGTGAATTGTCAACTATGCACAGCGTGGCGATCTGGTCATGACTAACTGTAAACCCCCCCTCCATCCCCTCTGATTGGACTCTGCCCATGTTAGTGGGTGAGATCTGAAAGGAGGTGAGGGATGAAGTAAATCTAAAGGCTTTCTTCAGGGTCTCAGCCCGGTGCTATGTTTTGTTAACCCACGCATCATACTGAACATACACTGATATGGCTGTTGGTGAAATGCTTGTGTTTTATGGTTAACATGACGAAGACAGCGTATCCAAATAAATGCCTGGTGACCTAAATCTCAACTATCACCGAGTTACCTGCGTCCATAGGGTATTTGAAAGAAAACCGATACTAATTGAACCCAGTCTACACCAGCAGACAGTGTGCTAATGGGCTGTGAAGTATGAGTCGGCAGGTTCAGGTGGGAAGTTTAGAGTGGGCTCTGGGACAGCCTGGTGGCAGACTGGGTTTGTTGCCATTCAGATTCAGAACACAGCCGACTAGACACAGATGGTGTCTACTAGAGAGGGCAGTCGTCGAGAGGGGGAAAGGTAAAAAAAGGGGGGGGGGGGGGTAGAGGATAAAGAAAAGGGGGATAAAAGAACATGAGGATGGCGGGGTAGAAAGAGTAGGAGAGAAAGAGAGCATTTAGAGGGGGTAGAATGGCGAGGAAATCAAATTTCCAGCTCCTGCTGAGCGACTCAAGTTGAGTCCCTGCAAGGACAGCCGGGTGCAGGCAGGAAGGGGGCCTCTCAGGCACCCCCAGGCTATCTGAATGCCGCACCAGCAGCACTTGTTGCACTCTGAGCCTGACATCGTCGTCTAAGTCACAGGAAACCATTACTCTGAATACTACTAAGTAGATCAGACCGGGTGCACAAAGCCTACAGTATCAATTTAACTGTCCAGTGGTTCCAGATTTTTATGAAATATGACCTATAATTAATTACAACATGAGGGAAATCATTTTCCTCCACCCTAAAATGTATTTATGTTTTTTTATTTTTAAATGCAGCTTTTGTGTGTTGGAATGGTGTGGTCATACCCCAACAGAATGGTGTGGGCGTATACCGGTCGTTAAATACATTAATGCGAGCAGACGACCGATTGGCCAGCAAATCTTACACAGGATGACATTGACAAAATAGCAGGCCTTTTGTTGGAGATACAAGTTAGAGGGATTTTAGTGTTTTTTCCTCCAATTTATGCTTTAGCCTCATGAGTATAGATGAGTCAACAGCATTATTTGGGTATGAGTTAACAGAATATTAACTTAAGTGATTTTCACTGGACAGTTACTTTAAAGGGTGATAAATGAGCATGTCTTACCGATCATTAGGCTAAGGAGCTTCTGGACTTTGGAGCTGACCCCCACCACTCTGTACAGGCCCTGGTCATTGATACCTGACAACAGACAACAGTTTACATAGCCCTTAATAGCACAAACCATCATAAGAGGATGAATGGATAAAATTTGAAAATACAGTTTCTCAAATCAAAAGGTGGGCTTCTTCACCAAGTGTACAAAATATTAAGGACACCTGCTCTTTCCATGACAGACTGACCAGGTGAAAGCTATGATCCCTTATTGATGTCACTTGTTACATCCACTTCAATCAGTGTAGATGAAGGGGAGGAGGACAGGTTAAAGAAGGATTTTTAAGCCTGGAGACAATTGAGCCATGGATTGTGTATGTGTGCCAGTCAGAGGGTGAATGGGCAAGACAAAATAGTGCCTTTGAACGGGGTATGGTAGGAGGTGCCAGGTGCACCGGTTCGAGTGTGTCAAGAAATGCAATACTGCTGGGTTTCTCACGCTCAACAGTTTCCTCTTTATCAAGAATGGTCCACCAGCCAACTGTGGGAAGCATTGGAGTCAACATGGGTCAGCATCCCTGTCGAATGCTTTCGACACCTTGTAGAGTCCATGCCTCAACGAATTGAGGATTTTCTGAGGGCAAAAGGGGGTGGAACTCAATATTAGGAAGGTGTTCTTAATGTTTTGTAGACTCAGTGTATATGTTGCACCACTACCTGTAAACTATGAACAGTGCACAAGATATGACTGGATATTGGTCCAAGCCTGCCCTCATGTGTTAAAAGGGAGACATCACAACATTTCACAAAACCCTCTTCACCGCTCTACCCCAGGTGTGGGCAAACTTCGGCATGAGGGAGGTTTGAGTAAAAAAACAAAAACCATTGGTCACTCTTGAACCGCTAAAACGTGATAGAAAGTACATATAAATAAGATTTATATTTTGAAATAACTGCCATTTTTCTGGCCCATGAATTGCTTTTGACAGCCAAATCACTCCGGGGGAAAATACAAAGTGCGGCCCTCCCCTGAAATCCCGATCCCCCCACTGAGACTAAATTAATTCCCACCCCTGCTCTAGCCAGTCAGCTAACCTCACAAAGTACACTTCTGTAGGCTTTATATTGCCTAGGCCTTCTATTGTCATCATGCATCGTCTTACCTCGCGTCTCAATGGCGTTGATGGCATTCTTCACAAACGACAATCCTACGTCATCTAGCTGTGCGTCGACTGCAGAGTCATGACAAGTTATTTAAATGATCCCCATGTCATTTGAATTATCAGAGATCACATTGAAATGATTGAGATCAGGAGCTTCTAAATCGTTGTATACTTACTTCCACGTTCTTTTGAATAGGTTTTACCCAAGTACTGCCCAGCCTGTAAAAAATTTATTATATGTAGCTTTCCACAGATCATTTGCTATCCAAGAGGTTACCACAAACCAAAAAAACACTTCTGCTGGTATTAATGTACCACTTTCATAGAATTTCAGTAGCGTTCAATAGACAATAGAAACTACAGTGGAGCTGTCAGGATGATGTGGTTACTCACTGGTTCTTTCCCACCCATTGCGTGAATCCAGAACTTGTGGTCATCTTCCGACAGCGACTGGACCGTGAGGACCGTTCCCGGGCTGGGAACAGAACACACCGCACAATTATTTATTGTAATAGCCGTGATTGTTTTTCTTTAAATGGCGTGAGGGTTTGTTCTGTTTTTAATTATGGCTGCTGTATGACAAACTCATTTCACCCTTGGGGATTGTAAAGTACAGTCAATCTCATCTAATTTTGTCTCAGTCAGACTGGGCCTGGGGTTCCAACAAACTACTATTAATACTAAGTAAATGAATGTGTCTAAGATTGATCTAGAGTCAGTCCTAAAATGTGCCAGAGGGGCTGGGCTCTTAAATAGCAAAACTGCAGGAATACCTGAGCTTCATTTACCCTAGTTTTTATAATAGGCTACCACATCAGGCTAACCCTAACCTGTTGCACTCGGATACCAAATACCTTACATCTGCAGGCTGACAAGCAGGCACCGGGGGTGCAACAAATTTCAAACCCTCTAAGCTTGGGGGTTGCTGTTGCTATTAATACCCCAGACAGAATAGCAGTTTGGTCCAGCAGAGTGACATAAAGAGCCATATCTATTGCAACCAGGTGTAGCGGAGGAGCATAGAGAATCCTCTCAGCTATGTGAAGGGGCCATCTTCCATGACAAATCCTCTCCAACCCAACCCTGTGTTAGGCTAGGGAGAGCAGCTCGCTCAGCTCTACTGTACACAGGACCTGTGTGGAGCGAAGGCTTCAAACAGAACTGTTACTGTTTATTTGGGAAGGCTGCCAACAGTGCATGAATAAGCTACAAGTGTGGCAATGTAATCACATTTTCCAGGACTAATGGCATAGACCTCGCCCCCCCACCAAAGATGGTACTGACCGACCCCCCTGGTTTATGTACTAAATGTATGAGCCAATGACGTCTGGTGATCTTGGGGAATCCATCAAAAAAAAAAAACTTATTTCCTAGATGAGATACTAACAGGTGGTTGAGGAAAGTTTGTCTTACTAAAGTGATTGAGAAGTGTAATGGTGTAGTGCGACGCGACGACATACCGGTCTGTGATTTCTATATCGAGACAGAACCGCCTGTCCAGCATGTCTGTGGTTTTGCGGACACAAGACTTGAGGGTGACCGACTCCGTCTCGCCCTGAGGGAGAGAATCACTGTTCAGAGAGCCTGTTCTGATGGCAAGAAAGAGTCTTTCCTTATAAAATGACTACGCACTTTTAATGCGGGTTTCAATAGTAATTGTCGATTTGACAAATGTATTTGAATAGGGATGGATACACACATTGAATAATCAATCATTTGATGTGCTACTTGGACCATACTCTGTATATCTTCCACAACCTGTCTTTGATTGTATGGGTCACGACTCACCATCTTTCCTCCTGACCTGTGGTCAAAGGTGACCATGTGTAGGATTTTCTGTTCCTTCACAAATGTGCAGTAACGCTTCACCCAACTGGAACCAAAAGGAGGGGGCCCTGGGGACGAGAACACACATTTCATTGGAACACAATCAGTTTAAACTGCCCACCTCTTGGATAAACACGTCGTTCCTCTATCCTTACGTTTCTCCTGGACGTAGAGGTATCCTTCGCTGCTGATGGGGCTGGTCTGTCTGTACTCCTGGGGAACCTCCCTTATCCTCTTCATCAGCTCAAACACCTCCACCCGCGTGCCCTCAAACCGACTCCGTGTCTATATGGGATGGGGGGGGCGTCGTTACTATCGGGCCAAGCTGCTAAGCCGGCAGTAAAGTAACTTCTCTCCAAACTGATTTAAAAATGAACCCCAACCTTGTCTATTCCCCTAATCTTATACTTAACCCTAACCTTAAATGAAGTTTAATTATTTTTTGTCGTCAAGTTTCACAATGTAGTACATTTTGACTACAGGGAGACACACCCAAGGAAGGAAGACACCCCTTGTAACCCTAGCTAAAATGGTCATGCAGGGGTCAATCACACAATGCAAAGCCACTGGAAAAGAAAATCTGCAGAGCTCCCTTGAAAAAAAACTCCCCTGACATCCCAGAGTGAGTGAAAGTTTGGGGTCAAAGAAAATAATCAAAACACTAAGACTAACCCAAAGACAATTAACAATAGTGTGAGTGAGTCAAAAAGAAAGCACCTCAAGTACCTAGGGAAAGTCCCACTAGAAGCAGACCAACTTTATAGATATTATATTACAAGCTAACATTCAAATGTAGGATATGTATAACATGGGGTGTATGTACAGTTTTTGTGATGTGTGTAATCTATAGTATTTAGAGCAATACTGTGTGTACAAGACATGTCCTTCTAGGACAAAAGCTTATTATAATCCTAAGATTTATGGAAATGATCGCCTCATTTAAATGTTTGTCATTTAGCAGACACTTATCCAGCGCGATTTACAGGAGCAATTAAGGTGACGTGCCTTGCTCACAGACACCTGCCACCTACCTACCTATATTTACACCACCTTGTTTCATACAGTATACTGACATCCGTGTACTATGTGGTTAAAACTGGAATCCTTAATGGTGAAAAAGCCATGTCAGTTTGGGCTATTGCAACAAAAGTTACTGCAAATCACAACCCCCCCCCCCCCCCAGGCCATCATTGCATCTCGATAGAATAGCAGAATCTGCACTGCAAAAATGTTGAACAAAAACAACAAAGGTGCTGGGGCGGACAGTGGCGCTGTTTCCCTAAAGGGGATTCCATCTTTAAATAGAAATCTAATAAGACCTGGATGATGAGTAAGGTCTCACATTTTGTATATTGATCTGTAAGGCTTTCTTGTAGTGGTTAAAGTCATTGGCCAGCTCAAATCCCTGGTGGTAGAAGGTGAACACTGTCTGAAAGAACGCCAGCATCTGGGGATAGAAAGAACATGGGACACAATGAAGAGTGTATAAATGACATTTATTTTAATGCATTATAACCTGGGGCCGTCACCACTTTTCACATTCATTTCTCAGGGAATGAAGACATTGTTCTTGTTGACTTCAAACTCACTTTCCAGAGCTGGTTTATAAACACTTAATTTGACTGCTAGGGAACCTATACAAAACACTAACTGTAGTGAGCACTAAGTTAATGAGCACTAAGTTAATGAGCACTAAGTTAATGAGCACTAAGGTAATGAGCACTAAGGTAATGAGCACTAAGGTAATGAGCACTAAGGTAATGAGCACTAAGGTAATGAGCACTAAGTTAATGAGCACTAAGTTAATGAGCACTGTAAGAGAGCACTGTAAGAGAGCACTGTAAGAGAGCACTGTAAGAGAGCACTGTAAGAGAGCACTGTAAGAGAGCACTGTAAGAGAGCACTGTAAGAGAGCACTGTAAGAGAGCACTGTAAGAGAGCACTGTAAGAGAGAACTGTAAGAGAGAACTGCTGACCAGGCTAGACAAGTACTAAAGGTGCATTCGCCAGCAGTTCGTTCACTCACTCCAAATGTCATATGATGCAAAACGTCATACTGGCTGTGTTTCTGCCTGCTTGAACGCAGAACAGCGGTTTAATCACTCAGATGTACAACTACAATGTAACAAAAAAAAAAAAAAATGTTTAATGGGTGAATATTTCCTTTAAAGCACATTGGGAGTACAACAGAGTGTACAAAACATTAAGAACATGACAGACTGACCAGGTGAAGCTATGATCCCTTATTGAGGTCACATGTTAGATCCACTTTAAAATCAGTGCAGATGAAGGGTCGGAGACAGATTAAAGGATTTTTTAAGGCTCGAGACATGGATTGTGTATGTGTGCAATTCATAGGGTGAATGGGCAAGACAAAAGATTGAAGTGCCTTTGAACGGGGTACTTCCGGATCTACTTCCGGCGCCGACCGAGATGGCCGCCTCGCTTCGCGTTCCTTGGAAAATATGCAGTATTTTGTTTTTTTATGTGTTATTTCTTACATCGGTACCCCAGGTAATCTTAGGTTTCATTACATACAGTCGGGAGGAACTACTGAATATACGACTAACGTCAACTCACCATCGTTATAACCAGGAATATGACTTTCCCGAAACGGATCCAGTGTTTTGCCTTCCACCCAATACAATGGATCTGATCCCAGCCGGGGACCCTATGCGACGCCGAAAAAGGGGCAAACGTAGCGGTCTCCTGGTCAGGCTTCGGAGACGGGCACATCGCGCTCCACTCCCTAGCATACTACTCGCCAATGTCCAGTCTCTTGACAATAAGGTTGATGAAATCCGAGCACGGGTAACATTCCAGAGAGACATCAGGGATTGCAACGTGCTCTGCTTCACGGAAACATGGCTAACTCAAGAGACGCTAACGGAGTCGGTGCAGCCAGCTGGTTTCTTCACGCATCGCGCCGACAGAAACATACATCTTTCTGGTAAGAAGAGGGGCGGGGGGGTATGCCTTATGATTAACGAGACGTGGTGTGATCATCATAACACACAGGAACTCAAGTCATTCTGTTCACCTGATCTAGAACTCCTCACAATCAAATGTCGACCGCATTATCTACCAAGGGAATTCTCTTCAATCATAATCACAGCCGTATATATTCCCCCCCAAGCAGACACATCGATGGCCCTGAACGAACTTTATCTGACTCTTTGTAAACTGGAAACTACACACCCTGAGGCTGCATTCATCGTAGCTGGGGATTTTAACAAGGCTAATCTAAAAACAAAACTCCCTAAATTCTATCAGCATATCGATTGTGCTACCAGGGCTGGTAAAACCCTGGATCATTGTTATACTAACTTCCGCGACGCATATAAGGCCCTCCCCCGTCCCTCCTTTCGGAAAAGCTGACCACGACTCCATTTTGTTGATTCCAGCCTACAAACAGAAACTAAAACAAGCTCCCGCGCTCAGGTCTGTTCAACGCTGGTCCGACCAATCTGATTCCACGCTTCAAGACTGCTTCGATCACGCGGATTGGAATATGTTCCGCATTGCGTCCAACAACATGGACGAATATGCTGATTCGGTGAGCGAGTTCATTAGGAAGTGCATTGACGATGTCGTACCCACAGCAACGATTAAAACATTCCCAAACCAGAAACCGTGGATTGACGGCAGCATTCGCATGAAACTGAAAGCGCGAACCACTGCTTTTAACCAGGGCAAGGTGACCGGAAACATGACCGAATACAAACAGTGTAGCTATTCTCTCCGCAAGGCAATCAAACAGGCTAAGTCCCAGTACAGAGACAAAATAGAGTCGCAATTCAACAGCTCAGACACAAGAGGTATGTGGCAGGGTCTACAGTCTATCACGGATTACAAAAAGAAAACCAGCCCCGTCGCGGACCAGGATGTCTTGCTCCCAGACAGGCTAAATAACTTTTTTGCCCGCTTTGAGGACAATACAGTGCCACTGACACGGCCCGCTACCAAAACCTGCGGGCTCTCCTTCACTGCAGCCGAGGTGAGTAAAACATTTAAACGTGTTAACCCTCGCAAGGCTGCAGGCCCAGACGGCATTCCCAGCCGCGTCCTCAGAGCATGCGCAGACCAGCTGGCTGGTGTGTTTACGGACATATTCAATCAATCCTTATCCCAGTCTGCTGTTCCCACATGCTTCAAGAGGGCCACCATTGTTCCTGTTCCCAAGAAAGCTAAGGTAACTGAGCTAAACGACTACCGCCCCGTAGCACTCACTTCCGTCATCATGAAGTGCTTTGAGAGACTAGTCAAGGACCATATCACCTCCACCCTACCGGACACCCTAGACCCACTCCAATTTGCTTACCGACCCAATAGGTCCACAGACGACGCAATCGCAACCACACTGCACACTGCCCTAACCCATCTGGACAAGATGAATACCCATGTGAGAATGCTGTTCATCGATTACAGCTCAGCATTTAACACCATAGTACCCTCCAAACTCGTCATCAAGCTCGAGACCCTGGGTCTCGACCCCGCCCTGTGCAACTGGGTCCTGGACTTCCTGACGGGCCGCCCCCAGGTGGTGAGGGTAGGTAACAACATCTCCACCCCGCTGATCCTCAACACTGGGGCCCCACAAGGGTGCGTTCTGAGCCCTCTCCTGTACTCCCTGTTCACCCACGACTGCGTGGCCATGCACGCCTCCAACTCAATCATCAAGTTTGCGGATGACACTACAGTGGTAGGCTTGATTACCAACAACGACGAGACGGCCTACAGGGAGGAGGTGAGGGCCCTCGGAGTGTGGTGTCAGGAAAATAACCTCACACTCAACGTCAACAAAACAAAGGAGATGATTGTGGACTTCAGGAAACAGCAGAGGGAGCACCCCCCTATCCACATCGACGGGTCAGTAGTGGAGAAGGTGGAAAGTTTTAAGTTCCTCGGTGTACACATCACGGACAAACTGAATTGGTCCACCCACACAGACAGCGTTGTGAAGAAGGCGCAGCAGCGCCTCTTCAACCTCAGGAGGCTGAAGAAATTCGGCTTGTCACCAAAAGCACTCACTTCTACAGATGCACAATCGAGAGCATCCTGTCGGGCTGTATCACCGCCTGGTACGGCAACTGCTCCGCCCACAACCGTAAGGCTCTCCAGAGGGTAGTGAGGTCTGCAGAACGCATCACCGGGGGCAAACTACCTGCCCTCCAGGACACCTACACCACCCGATGTCACAGGAAGGCCATAAAGATCATCAAGGACAACAACCACCCAAGCCACTGCCTGTTCACCCCGCTATCATCCAGAAGGCGAGGTCAGTACAGGTGCATCAAAGCAGGGACCGAGAGACTGAAAAACAGCTTCTATCTCAAGGCCATCAGACTGTTAAACAGCCACCACTAACATTTAGCGGCCGCTGCCAACATACTGACTCAACTCCAGCCACTTTAAAAATGGGAATTGATGGAAATTATGTAAAAATGTACCACTAGCCACTTTAAACAATGCCACTTAATATAATGTTTACATACCCTACATTACCCATCTCATATGTATATGTATATACTGTACTCTATATCATCTACTGCATCTTGCCATCTTTATGTAATACATGTACCACTAGCCACTTTAAACTATGCCACTTTATGTTTACTTACCCTACAGTACTCATCTCATATGTATATACCGTACTCTATACCATCTACTGCATCTTGCCTATGCCGTTCTGTACCATCACTCATTCATATATCTTTATGTACATATTCTTTATCCCTTTACACTTGTGTGTATAAGGTAGTAGTTGTGGAATTGTTAGGTTAGATTACTTGTTGTTATTACTGCATTGTCGGAACTAGAAGCACAAGCATTTCGCTACACTCGCATTAACATCTGCTAACCATGTGTATGTGACTAATAAAATTTGATTTGATTTGATCGGGGTATGGCTGTAGTTTGTGTCGAACTACAACACTGGCGGATTTCACGCTCAACAGTTTCCTGTGTGTATCAACAATGGTCCACCATCCAAAGGACATCCAGCCAACTTGACAACTGTGGGCTGTGTAAAAAATATATTAGGAAGGAGTTAATGTTTTGTCCACCCGGTGTAGTGTGTGATTATGTGTTTTCTAACACTCACTGGCTCCACACAGTCAAACTTCTTCCTCTCCTGGATCTCCTGCAGTTTACACACGTAGTCCAGAGACTCCTCCTGGAAGTGCTGTCTAATGGTCTCCACCTGGCTGTCCGCCTGCACAACAGAGGACAGAGAGAAAATGTCAGCATTATTGTTACGGATACAAGTGTTCTGTGTGTATCCTGTGTGTATTTCTTTTCTCTCCTTCTCCCCTACTCACAGGTGACAATAATCATTCCCCAATCAGTCATCAATCAGTCGCTAATCGGAAGACACCTGCTCCTTTTACCTTACCCAATCACAGTCCCTTGGTTTAAAACCCCTGTCAGTTGTTTTCTCCCCAGCTCAATCTCTTTGTAACATGCCTTCTGTCTGTAGATCGCTTGTGTGTTTTGCATCTGCATGTCACTTTGTCCCCACCTGTGAGTATTGTTTTGGTTATGGTGTTTGATTGATGGTGGGAAAAGGGGGTAACCAGACAAGTCGCCCTTGGGCTACACTACCCGTAGTTAAACATTGTTAAAAACACTAGTTAGAACTGGGCGGACCACCCCCTGTATTTTTGGTTAGTTAGTTAGCTGTTTGTGAAGTAGGCTAGTCTAGCTTAGGGGTGTTTTTGAATTATTATTCTTTCATTCCTTGGGTCCCGCTCAGCCCTTTTTCCTGCTCCCCCCCCCCATTTACCGTGTGTTTATAAATAAACATTTAGTGTTTGACGGTAATTAAGTTGTCTGTGTTATTTGTTCTCACTGTTACATTTTCACTACTATAATTTGCATGAGTTGTGTTACGGGTCCCATTACCATCCCCCCTAGACTGTCGGGCCAAAGGGATTCGTAACAGTTATTATACAGTAGTCAGGTCTCTACACAGACAGATGGAGATCACGGCCTAGCTTCAGTCGTACTGGATTCAGACAGAGGCCCAGACAGAAAGGATGAGCTGAGAAAGTATTACGCTTTGACAACTTTGGTAGAGTTTGAAGGGCTAAGACACTGACGACATGGTGTATGACAGCCCCCCCCAAAAAAGTGACCAATCAACTGGCGAGTTAATCATTTGGTCGACTAATAAGCTAATTGATTAGGCTACATGGTTTGTTGACTGGATCTTCACAACATCCCAGTATTCAATGTTATTGACCACTTTACTGAAGCGTGTTCAATATGTTATTGTGTTCAATCCAGTGCATCAGTTTTTCCATTAGCGGCTGGTAGTTTCCATTAGTGCCATAAGTCGGGCCTGTGCTTCGGGCCTGTCACATGACGTGTACAGTATGACAGATTAGTTGAGATCAGACGGTGCCTCGTGGGTGTGAACATATATATATATATATTCTACTGTGCCCCGATTACAATCTCTGTTCCAAACACAGAACCCTGGGGTCTGTTCAGGAGGGTATCACAACACAGAAATGTAATGCATAGAACAGATGACTGGCTCTCAGGTAGAATTTGGAATTGTGTCAGCTCTCTTTACATTTCTACCTGAAATGTTCAGAAAGTTTAATCTCACTGAATACACCACAAGAGTCAGTGAGGGAAGAACAGAACAGTTCTCACAAGGGCAATCTATAGGATACTAAATAAATTAAGTGAGGGGAGTTTAGGTTATATTACATACACACAACCTAGTACCAGATTGCATGTCTAAGATAAACTTACCATATAGTATATCCTTATACAAAGGATAGCTCCACAAGCCTTCACAGTGAAATACATAAACTTTAACGATAACCAAAAGGGTTTGTTTTTCCAACCCCAATATAATCCACACTGGGTCTGTAAAGCTTGATACTGTATCTGCAATCTCAGGATGTCTTGAGGCGCTCCAAGAGCTACTGCCACAGAGGTACGACCTTGGTGGCTGGTACAGAAACACTGAACATGACTTTCCTTTCCGAGCAGGAAAGAGAAACTCAGTCCGTACTCTAACCCTAGGCCTGTGGACACTTACACCGCTCCACACACTTCAGCACAGTGCTACAGAGATGAGCCAAGTCTGTGTGCATCCCAAATTTCACCCTATCCCCTACAGTGTATAAAGCTTTGGTCAAAAGTAGTGCGCTATACAGGGAGCCATTTGGGAGGCATTCTATGGGTCAGGATTCAGGAACTTCTCCCTAAGCAAATATTCTTTCCAGACATTTTGGGGTTGGGAAGATGTTGGGGCCCGTCTTTTCGGCCTGTTTTCCATAAATATACGCACGAGAGCGAGGGTAAAAGTATTCAACAACGTACCTCCTGTAGCTGCGGTTCCTTCTTCTTTGCTGACATGTTCAAAAGCTTTTCCAAGGAGCTGTAGTACTTCTCAGTTTCCTTCTCATACTTCTTCCTTTCCGCCTTAAAAGGACATAGTATAGAGGAACAGAACGAGAAAGAGCATGGTAAGAGAGCGAGATAAGAGAAGTGAGCAGGACAAACATCGTAATATTGCATTAGTTTCACTGACCAAAGGAATGTTCAGAACATGATATCAAGAGGTACACATTACAATTAAAAAGGGACTTGGAACTGTCTGTCTCTAGACAGGTATTTTGATAAAAGATACTGTCTAATACCCTTTCACATTACTGTGCCGACCGAAAACGTGCTTATCTGGCTCTGATATTTTCATTTCACATTCCTCTTTCCAGCATGGTTTCTGCAACTATGGTGGATGCACAACCAGGCCAGGGCAGTACAGCTTGGTTTGGCTCAGTGTTGTGAAAAGGGTATTACTTTATAGCTGTGTTCAGAGCACACAGGATTGTGCGTGTATGAGACCATTAACAAGCAGACCGCATTAAGCAGTGTCATGGCATATGATAAGAGTACCTTAGCTGAGCCCAGTTGCTCTTTTCTGAACTTCTCCAGCGGTTTCATTAGCGTTTCTGTAATATTCTTCATCTAAGAGAGCAAGAGATAAGACATGACCATATTAGGACATATTCCACAAAAGTGTTTCATTTATTTCACAGGTACAGTGTTAGGCTGGACTTATACTCTACTAGGCATTCTCTGTAGAGACTCCACAAGCTCAGCATGGAGATTTCAGTGCATGCCAGAAATTCTAACTTTACGGAAGATTCAGTGACGTATTGTCAAGAGGACCGCTCGAGTGTAAACCCAGCCTAAGAGGCGGCAGGTAGCCTAGCGAAAAAGGACAAATGTAAGCACCCTCCGATTTGACCGTTGACATAACATTCCAATGGAAAGCCAAAGGTCACAATACTTGCAGTGGGTTAATGACAGCATAAAGTCAGTGAAAGTTGCCTGTTGTATAACTTTTTACAAGCATCCACAACACATTCAAGTACACTAGTCCCAGTCACATGACAGCTGGAAATCAACAGCACTGTCCTATTGATCACTCGCCCTGCCAAATCTCCCCATCATACCTTCCTCCCTGCTAAAGGTCCTGTTGCGGGGGGTCATGTCCATGTAAAAGGACCCATGAGCACCAACATGTGACGCTCAAAGGAGCATGTCAAATTTGGTGTCAAATCAAAGCTAGAGTTCATTCTTTTTTGTTGTTGAAATCAAGGCATATATACTTTTGTCAACCATTTTCCATCCCCCCAAAAATGTTGATTAAGCAAAGTTCGAGTTCAGGTTCTAGAAATATATCAAAACAGTAATGTTGAATTAAAGTAAAGACCCCTGCCAACTAATATCAACACTTATATTTTGGAGAAAGAAGTCAACCTTCTGTAAGTTTAAGAAACTTTGCCTCACATATCTTTTATTATCCTCCTCATGAGGGAGAGATATTTGAAAGTTGAGAAATCATAAGGTAGACCTATCAATTGTTTATGAAATATGAGCGATACCGATTTGATAACGGAATTTCAAGAGTTTTTGCAATTGAATTGGCTCAAATGGAAATCATAGTAGTCACAAATCAGAGTTGGGTTCAGAAGTTGACAGCACAGTACAATACACAGCAGAGAACACTAGAGTTGAACACTATAATGTACACTACTCACTGAACTCTACTATACAGAGAGTAAAAACACGTTCCTAATATTGAGTTACTGTTTTCCACTCAGAACAGCCTCAACTCTTCCGGGCATGGACTCTACAAGGTGTCGAAAGCGTTCCACAGGGATGCTGGCCCATGTTGCCTCCAATGCTTCTTGCAGTCGTCTCAAGTTGGCTGATGTCCTTTGGGTGGTGGATCATTCTTGATACACACAGGAAACTGTTGAGCGTAAAAAACCCAGCAGCGTTGCCGTTCTTGACAAACTGGTGCCTGTCACCTACTGCCATTTCCAGTTCAAAAGGCACTTCAATTTGTCTTTCCCATTCACCCTCTGAATGGCACACACACAATCCATCTCAAGGCTTAAAAATCCTTCTTTAATCCATCTCCTCCCCTTTATCTACACCAATTGATATTTTTACCAATCACAGATGTTTTTGCATCAGATCTGATTGGTCAAAAGACCAATTATTGAAGAAAATGTCAGAATTGGGATGCCTCTAAATGCAGCCATAGACGTCTATTATCTGTTCAGATCTGGTCGTTTGGGGGCAGAGCTCATTAAAATAATAGCCAGCATGTAGAATAGGATATTGCATATTTCTACCTTTGTGTACCTAGTTAGGATACATCACCATGGAGAATGACATTCATATCCATAATTATGCATTTCTGGGTAGTACAGATCAGGGACCCATGAAATTCCATTCCCGCAATTCCACTTCACTTACTGTAGCTCAATAACCAAAAGAGATTCTCAAAGTCAATGTGTCATATCATAGCTGACACTATTTTTGAAAACATCATTGAATCTTAATTCGGAGCAGCTATTTAAGAGTTTTGGGAAAATGTGGATCCAAACTTTATCTGCACAGTTTTTCCCAGTAAATGTGTTTTTGTAAAATGTTCAGTGTAAAGTGTTAAAAGTAGTTCTTGTGAATAGAGTTGTATGGTTTGTTAAACTTTGAAATCAAGTTTGGCATACATTTTAAGTGAATAATTGGAGTTTCAGCGCAATGCCGTTACCGTGGAATTGCCCTGGGTTGATTCCAGGACATGTCTGAGCCTGCCTGCCCACCCCACAATCCCCTGCTGTGGACTGCGATGTCATCCCATACTGCTATGCAATGCTGGTGCTGAACCAGGCCCTGGTAGAAACGGTTTCATGGCAACGATAGACCCTATCTATAGCGCAAACACAGTACATAACATGCATTGTAAACATTGAGAACATAACCTATTCTGATTGCAAGGGGTCAGGGCAGTAAAATAGTATTGAATGGTTTTTCAAAATGTCATACTGTATCTGTAGCTATCTACCATATTTTAAGGGTCGCACACATTGCACCGAAGATGGATCTCCCATTCGTCTACCGATTGTTCAGCGTGCTGTTGCGCGACTCTACATGTAAAATCGGTTTGCACAACGTTCACAAGTACTCACGGCAGGCAAACACTATTGGTGTGTACGAGCTCTTAGAACAAGCCATAGGCTGCATTACAGGAGATTATAAATACCTCCACATTATCTATGTTGCATGAGTCACCAAGAGACCACAAGATATAGCCTAGCCCTTGATTAAAATATTGACTCAGCAACACCTACAGTAAATAGAGGTATGGAGAAATAGGGACAATAAAGCCAGGAGCCTTGAGGGATATTATTCTGCGAAACGGAGACGCCCATCTGCTGACACACGAACACCGTGACTCAATGAGAGAGGCTGGGTTGGTTGCAAACTGCAGGGTTACCCTAGGCTGCATCCCAAATGGCACTCTATTCCCTATGTAGTGCACTACTGTAGACCAGAGAAGGAATAGGGTGCCATTTAGGACACAGACCAGTCTTTTCTGCATGGGTAGAAGACACTAACAGGCTACATTTACAACATTCAGTTCAGCTATAACTTCCTCTATACAGTATAGCAGATGTAACTGAACTTTAACATGTGTCACTGTAGTGTACAAGTATAGCACTACACATCAGTGAGTGTTGAATGACTCCATTGACTGATATGTCATGCCTTCTGAGGTTGTGTTTAATGGTTCTCTGTCCCACCGCCTCCAGAGGAGAGTTTGGGATAGCACAGACAGTGACCCTTGGACAGGTGCAGTGAAGGTGGCTCTGACTCCTCTGGGTCATGTTCATTAGACACCAATCAGAAGAAAACAGACAGCAGGGACTACCCAGAGTTGTCTAATAAGAAACAAATTGTTTTCTATTCCAATACATTTTGCTACGGTGTGCCCTAATGAACATGACCCTGGTGTTACAACACAGGGGCATCGCTCAACCTTCCACCCACCGAGGAACTGTAATTTACACCAGAGCAGACTTTAGTTACACACAAACAGACAGAGGTATTTCCCCTGGCTTTTAAAGCAGGTCTTGACTAGTTACTGCTTACCATCAGCTCTCTTTGGTCTTCCAGGTTCTTAAGGAAGTTGGAGAACTCCTGCAAGGATTCATCTGCAAGACAGATAAACACACTTTAATGTTTACATACAGCTTCACTCATCTCATGTATATATTGTATTTTAGTCAATGCCACTCCGACATTGCTCGTCCTAATATTTATAAATTCCATTATTTTACTTTGACGTGTGTATTGTTTTTAGATACTACTGCACTGTTGGAGCTAGGAACACAAGCATTTCTCTACACCTGACATAACATCTGCTAAATATGTGTATGTGACCAATAACATTTGACACCCCCCCCCCCCCACTCCCCCCAAACAGGAGGCGAGACAAGAGACAGGACACACCAACATAAGACCACACACAGAGAAAAAGAGGGACATTAGAGAGATGGAAACACCAGTACTTAAGAAGCCAAGGGTTTGGGAAATTACACATGCAAGCACTTAATTTTGTGGTAGACAGAACCAAAAACAAAGGCTCTCAGTCGGATTACACTGGCAGAACCACCCAGCTGTAAGTCGTAACAGCACCACACTCACCAATACACCTCTCATCGTCGGTCTTCGCATCGCCGATGTACTCAAACTGGAATTCTCCCAGGGACTGGGCAAACTTGCGCTGGGCCAAAGCAAGCTCTGAAAACAAAAATAAAAGAATTTCAATAACAACCCTATGGATTGATGTGATACGACCTTGACGACCATATTTCGACATCAAATGCACTGCGGTCACATGTGCTTCCTATTTACAGGCTTGTATCAACTTTTAAAAAATAATATTAATTAGTGGATATACTAGCTTGATAGATATTAATCACATTTGAGTTGGACCAAAGCACAAATATGTCAAGACTGAAATAAAAAAACAGAAGTAATTTATTCAAGGCCTGGCTGACATGCAGGCAGTAAGGCACCTACTGTAACCTAGTGGTTAACCCACTCTGCATACATCCTGTTGCCTCTGCTGTCAGACTGAAGCATCCTGTCCCTGTATAGGTTATAAAGAGACGATGCCTACTGGTCCATTGGTGACAGGCGTTTACATTTGAGTAATACATTAAACATATGACCCTATGGAAATGCCTACATAGGCTAACCTTTGCTCTTGACCTGCTTGTGTAAGAAAACCATATTAATAACATTTAATTTTTAGGATAATAGTTTAGGCTATGTGCTAGCCTTACCATGTTGTGAGGTGAAGAGGGGCTAAACAACTGAACCACATTCGGATGTAGCCTAGCCTGGAACCCACACGCTGCACCAGTGAACTTCGGAGCGTTTGTTTTCCAGGCATGTTGAGCCCGCTCTGTTTTCTAAACAGTGTAGACAGATATTCCCAGCAGTGTGGATCTCAGACTGATGACAGTCCCATAAGGACAGCATGGGAGAATGTAGCAGGGTATTTTTAAGACTGGAGCTATGACTGGTATCCAGAGGAGAGTATCATTAGCTTTGGCAGCTCTCTATGGAGAGGATCAGCTGGGAGTTTTGAATACAGTGAGAATCTGAAAGCCCCTGACTGGGCTTGTTGACAATGGACGTAGGAAGCCTGTGTTTTTATTTTAACAGTTATATTACCAGCAGGTTAGCATTTTTTGTCATGACCCGGAAGCCAGCCGCAACTGACGACTGAAGTCAGCTTGCAAGCACCCGGTGGGCTACAAGGAGTCACTAGAGCGAAACCCAGGCTGTAGTGGCGCCTCAGCACAGCGATGCAGTGCCTTCGACTGCTGCGCCACTCGTGAGGGTCTTTTACAATAGCAAATTTTTACTTTGCAGCTGGCCTAAATGGAAATGGCTCAGTTCTGCCTCCAGGACACGACTCCTAACAATAAAAGTTAACCTGCATATTGCCATGAGTCAGTGTCTGCATTATCTCCCGCACAACATCTAAAATGTGACAAAAGTATTCACTCAATACTGGGGCCTATTGATTACGTTACAATCATTTGTAGATGTTGAGGCAACCTTTGAACAGAAGTTGAGAGAATTTCCACATTAAACAAGTCGCAGCCTATCACCCTCATGTCAACAGTCTGCTCCCCTGGCTTTCTAATATTTTTTACAAAACGTGGGCCATGTTCCTCTACAGCAATAACCCTGCCAATTAAGCAGCTTGCTAACACCCACGACTATCACGGCCCCCCCAAAAATATAAACATTGCCAACACTCAGTGCATGCGGATTTGCGGATTATAACGACAAGACCCAAAGCTTAAATCATGTGACTTAGTAGTAAACTCCAAACTGATCTCAGAGCTGTGTGGACTAGAGGTCGACTGATTTTGATTTTTCCATGCCGATACCGATTATTGGAGGACCAAAAAAAGCCGATGCCGGTAAAAAAAAAAAAAAGCCAATTTTTTTATTTGTAATAATGACAATTACAACAATACTGAATGAACACTTTTATTTTACCTTAATATAAATCAATTCAATTAAGCCTCAAATAAAGAAACGTGTTCAATTTGGTTTAAATAATGCAAATACAAAGTGTTGGAGAAGTGAAAGTGCAATATGTGCCATGTAAAAAAGCTAACGTTTAAGTTCCTTGCTCAGAACATATGAAAGCTGGTGGTTCCTTTTAACATGAGTCTTCAATATTCCCAGGTAAGAAGTTTCAGGTTGGAATTACAGGACTCTATTATACCATTTGTATTTCATATACCTTGGACTATTGAATGTTCTTACAGGTACTTTAGTATTGCCAGTGTAACAGTATAGCTTCCGTCCCTTTCCTCACCCCTACCTGGGCTTGAACCAGGAACACATTATGAAAACTTGAAAATCGGCCATAATTAAAATCGGTCGACCTCTAGTGTGGACCTTAGACACAAGGAAATCGATGTAGGCTGGCTAACCCACTGTATGATTGGGCTTGTTCAGCATTAAAACTGCTGACTGACCTACAAATCTTGCATCTTAACTAGCATACACATGTAGATCAGTCAGGCAGTCACTTTAACCACAATGCATCAAATTTGATACTCTTGAACACAGCTACATTCTGAAACCCCACCTCAGTTGACTCATTTGTAAATACATTTTTACACATTTGGAAACCATTTTTACGTAGTGCTAAGACCTTGGTACGTTTTGTCGTCCAAGTTACTACAGGAAACACTGTTGCATTCTGCTCTACAGCAGCATTGTTTACGAGTGCTTGCTGAGTTAGGCCTGCTTTATATAGCACCTGCAGGAAGCTAGATTTTCCTTTTACTGGTGAGGTAATGTAATGGTCGTTCTACAAAAAGTTCAGCAGTGATGACGGCCCATTAAAATATGCAGAAAGTAAAGTACAAGCCAATGCACTCCTGAACTGTTGTCAAACCATGACAGATTAGCAATAGGCCAGGGATCTTCAACATTCTTGCCCAAGGACCCCCTCCAGGCAAACTAACATCATTCGTTAGCAATTTTATTTATTTATTTAAAAAAAAAAAAAAAAAAAAATTTAATCACATCGTCTTATCAATATCAGGTGAATGATCATGGCAAGGAGAAATAATCAACATTTTAAAGTAAATAGATAGTTTCATTATTATTACATGCCTCCATTATAACTACAAGAATAAACTAACAGCCTAATAGCTAGACGGGTAACTCCAAACACATTGTCGCTAAGAGCTGCTGTTTAAACAAAGGTTAGCAAAAATGTATGTCCAATTTAGGAAAGCTTACCAGCAGCCAGTGGCACTTGCCACACTGGTAGCCTATTTGCGGGTGCTTATTCAAAGCCTGTCATACTCCAGCAAGTGTAATTGGCTCCAATGAGTGTCATTTGCTCAATATTAGGAGTTGAGAAATGAAGTTGACATTAGAATGATGATATTCTCCTCTTTTGTCCCACAGGTATATAATAAAAACAATATATTTTAGGTTGTTGCAAGCTATATTCATAAAGATATTGAAATAAAAATGCCACTTATTAACAGACTCCCTGCAGTACCCCCGGTTGAATAGGGACGCGCAAGTATAGTTATCCTTCACAGAAAATTGCTTAATTTTCATCAGATGACAGATGTGCAAAGCTATTTGGCTGGCAGCCACAAGTAAATGAGCGTATAATGAAAAAGGTATTTTTTAGTTAAAACCTCTTTGGGCTAGGGGCCAGTATTTTGACATCCGGATGAAAAGCGTGCCCAAAGTAAACTGCCTGTTACTCAGGCCCAGAAGCTAGGATATACATATAATTGGTAGATTCGGATAGAAAACTCAAGTTTCTAAAACTGTTAAAATAATGTCTGAGTATAACAGAATGGATATGGCAGGCAAAACCTGCCTACCACTGTTTCCAATGGCTGTCATGTTTATTATGAGGCGAAAACCTCCACGATTGCAGTTCCTAGGGCTTCCACTAGATGTCAGTCTTTAGAGTTTCAGGCTTGTTTTTGGAAAAATGAGCTAGAATTTGTAGTTTTTCTAAGTGGCTCCCATTTTGGCTATAGTGTTTTCATGCGCGTGGATGAGAGCGCGTTTTGTTGTTTATCTCCGGTAAGGACAATAACCATTCCCCGTCTTAAATTATATCGTTTATTTACATATTAGGGTACCCGAGGTTTGAATTGTTTGGAGAAGTTTATTGGTAACGTTTGGGATTCATTTTGTATGCATTTTGAAGGAGGGAAACCGGTGGATTATTGAATGAAGCGTGCCAGCTAAACTGAGTTTTTGGGGATATAAAGGACATTATCGAACAAAAAAGGACCATTTGTGATGTAGCTGGGACCTTTGAGTGCCAACAGAAGATCTTCAAAAGGTAAGGCATTTATTTTTTTACCCCCTTTTTTCTCCCCAATTTCATGGTATCCAATTGTTAGTAGTTATTGTCTTGTCGTCTCATCGCTACAACTCCCGTACGGGCTCGGGAGAGACGAAGGTCGAGAGCCATGCGTCCTCCGAAACACAACCCAACCAAGCCACACTGCTTCTTAACACAGCGCGCATCCAACCCGGAAGCCAGCCGCACCAATGTGTCGGAGAAAACACCGTACACTGCGCCCGGCCCGCCACAGGAGTCGCTAGTACGCGATGAGACAAGGATATCCCTACCGGCCAAACCCTCCCTAACCCAGACGACGCTAGGCCAATTGTGCGTCGCCCCATGGACCTCCCGGTCGCGGCCGGCTGCGACAGAGCCTGGGCTCGAACCCAGAGTCAATGGTGGCACAGCTAGCACAGTAGTGCCTTAGACCACTGCGCCACCCGGGAGGCTGTAAGGCATTTATTTTAAATCGCTATTACTTGTGGCGCACCTGCCTGGTTGAAAAATGTTTCATGCTTTTGTTTGCGGGGCGCTGTCCTCACAGAATCGCATGTGTGCTTTCGCCGTAAAGCATTTTGAAATCTGACACCACGGCTGGATTAACAAGAAGTTAAGCTTTATTTTGGTGTATGACACTTGTATTTTCATGAATGTTAAATTTCTATTTCCGTAATTTAAATTTGGCGCTCTGCAATTTCACCGGATGTTGGCGAGGTGGGTCGCTAGCGGAACACCTGCGCCAGAAAGGTTAAACTATGCATGGCCATATATTCTGTTTATCATTGAAAGAATGTAGCCAGCTACATTTCCTGATGTTTCACTTAAAGTTCTTTAATTTTACCAGAGAAAAGTAGGCTGGCTACATCGAGAAAAGTACAGGAGGAAAGTAGCTACAGTCAGAGCGCCATCTGCTGATAGAATGTCGGTTTGTGAATTCTTATCTGAATGGAAAGTACAACTGGAGCACGAAATAAGTCTGATGCCGAGCAGAAATTGTTTTTTTTATTTGAACCTTTAAACTAGGTAAGTCAGTTACGAATTTATTTTTTACAATGACAGCCTACCCCCGGCCAAACCCTAACGACGCTGGGCCAATTGTGCGCTGCCCTATGGGACTCCAAATCACGGCCGGTTGTGATATAGCCTGGAATCTAACCAGGGTCTGTAGTGACGCTTCTAGCACTGAGATGCAGTGCCTCAGACAGCTGTGCCAGTCGGGAACCCTATAAAAATAATTTAAGATATGCGTTTACAAAAAGCAGCAAGATACTTATGCGGTTAATCTTTTTTTTCTAGCATAAAAACAGATTTCTGCATCAACGCGACCACTAAGTTTAACTTGCAATTTAATCTTAGTAAGTGGCTCAATAAGGTGACAGGGCATCATATAGTGTTAGCTTTCTGACATGTTTGAGAAGTCAAAGCCCTTTGGATGGATTATTTGTACAGCTACAAAAGCTGAAGAACACACCACATCCAGGAGTTGTAGGCAAACTCATGGAAAACAGAAAGGACATCAGGAAGCACTGGTACATTATTGATACTGACCCACAATTGAAACCCATTTTTAAATATGCCCCACATATGGTTTTAAAAAAAAAAACCAAACGTGAGTGGTTAAATCTGATTACCCACCAGAGAAAAGGGGAACTTTTTTGGACAAAGTTCGAGGGTAATAACAAATGTGGCCAATGAGCTCAATGCAGCTTCACGTACAAATGCAACTAATTTACCCACCCCCACACAGGACAAAGATCAAGGGCCTGATTACCTTCATGTCCACCAATGTTATTTACATGCTGAAATGTCTTTGTGGTCTGTCTCACATAGGGAAAGCCCATAGAAGCCTTAAGACACGGATCAGTGTGCACCGCAGCAATATACGGACAAGTGAGACAAAACAAAAATCTGGTTCCTGCTCATTTTGTACAAGCTGGACATCCTATTAGTTCTGAGATGCATTGGAATAGAAATGGTCAAGATGTCATGCAGAGCAGGGGACATTGAGAGGAAACTTCAAAGGGAATCTTTCTGGATCCACAGTACCGACACACGTCTCCTCATGGCCTTAACGAGGAGCTTGACTTGAAACCGTTTTTATAGTTTCAATGTCTAAATTGTGTGGGGGGGTTTATCCTAATTTAATATTATGTATGTATATTACTGTAAATATTGATCACATTCCCTGTGTATGATCATATATTTTGATACATTGAATGTTAATATTGCAAAACGTATTAAAAAAATGTACCTCCTGTTTCAGGAAGTGATGTCACTGAGTACTGCCCCTAATGGATGCCCGATGAAGACCTAAGGGTCAAAACGTTGTTGTAAATTCATATTATTTGTACAGCTGCCACCATCTTGATTTCCTTGTGTTTTTCCTCCTCTCCGTTCTCAGCATGTCTTCTCCTAGCCCCTCTTCTCAGCAGAGCAGGCAGGCCCGTTGGCCTAGCGACTCCAGAGAGACACACAATGTACACGTTGCTTGAGCCAGTACTGTTATTTAGACAAGCATGCTTCAAAACTTTGTTCATTTGCATTATGTGTATCATTCACATTCGCTAGTAAAAATGTTCAAACTCACCATCGTTGACTTTCACCCAGAATTCAACCATGCTAAGAATTCTTTATTACGCCATATTGGAGTGTATGAATGACATTTAAGATTAATTCTCATATGCGTCGATATGAAATTCTTGATATGGCCCAACCCTAATTTCCACTGAAATTTCACAAAAACACATTTACTTTAACAGCGCAGATGCGGAATTTGGTAACAGAATGATGGCTGGGTTTCTGTACAGCACTTCGAGATATTAGCTGATGTACGAAGGGCTATATAAAATAAAATTGATTGAAATTGATTGATGGCACAACCGTCATTGTTACCAAATTTCGCATCTGCACTGTTCTTCAACTACATGTATTTTTGAAAGAGTTTCAGTGGAAATTGACAAGTAATCCTTTTGTATAGAGTTGTACAGTTTGTTTAACTTTGCAATTACTGGTTTTTGTTTGACATACATTTTAAAGTGAAAAATCTGTATCTGAAAAAAAAAAGCTCAATTCAAATCTCACCTAGACTGACCTAATTAAAATCCTTAGTCGTCTCAAGTTGGACCCAATCCATGCCTTGCTTTGACAACAGACACTTGAGTAGAGAAACATAATGGGATGGTTAGGCCTACACATAAGCACCTAGACACTAGCCTGCTATGCCAAAGGTCCTCTAATTCCCTTACTGGTGGTGTTCATGCCAGTGTTTAACCACTGATGTGGGGTCAGGGGGAATGTGACAGACATCCCAAAATACTGCCTCTATGATAGAGTAATAATCAGTCACAGCCCAGCTTGGGGTGGGTGACTACAACTAGGCTAAATTACACAGGGAGGGGGAGAGGAGACCACCTCTCACAAACACATGATCGCATGTAAGCCGCAGCAGTGTGCTTCCTTCCTTCAGACGGGCTGGGCTGACTGATACAAAGCTCAACGAGAGCTCTGACCACAGATTTTTGCAGCCTCGTGCCTGACTACTAAAAACACACCAGGGCACAGGTTGAGCATCTGTTGCAGACAAAACCCACCAACCAAGAAAGACACTTGTAGTTTAACACTGAGGATCAAATCTCAAAAAAGTTACGATTCGTTAAGATTAAATACCAATACACTAACAAAAATCAGCTGCTGAACCTATATGCCATAAGCCAAAGGATTGGGCATTAGTGCAGTAATGTTAAAGCTCATGTTATTGCCCCGTCATGTCAGTTGTTGAGATCTGGAGGCTCCTTGTACATCTCCTGTACACAGTGAACATCACCTTCTAGCAGACTAAGTCAATCATCCAGTAGACTGGTAGACCGAGTGATGTACATACGAACTGTGCTAGTAAAGTATGGGTTAATAGCCTCGATGCAGTGTTGTCAAAACAGAGGTATGGCCAGGCCAACAAGTCAGACAGGTCATTATTTTGTTAGCAAACATACCCTGCTGAACATAGCAATTAGCTTTCTATCGACTGTGGAAGTCCGGAGTGAGTCCAAACCACAGAGAGATCCAGACCTGAATCTGGCCCGTCCTTCCTCAGACTCTCATTGAGCCGAATTACCACCAAGTAATCAGGTTCCCACTGATTAGGTTGACCAGCTTTCATCCTCAGTCACTCCCAGCTCCCACCGAGGGCATTCCATCCAGATAGCAACAGGTTAGTTAGGCTAGACCAGTCTGCCAGTGCCACTGCGGGCATCAGTGCTGTAGCTGTCTGTTGTGCAGGCTGATCCAGATTCACAACAAGCAACAGAGACAGTGTTTGTCTCAGCCCCAGGGATATGAAGAGATTCTACCTAACAGCCACAGTGTCGCATTACCTTTTGACATATGCAATAGACACCTCATTACCATGGTATTGCTACAGTATATCTGTTTTGTTGGCCCACTATCATGTGCTTCGAGGTACTTTAGCTCCGGTTGGCTAGTTCAACTGGCTTAGGCTAAATGTCAACGCCATGGTGATGCGGTTTTAAACGAGCGCTTCATTTGTGCAACCTGAAGCAAATCAAACACTAGGACACCATGTGAAGCCTCCCATCTGTATGTGGCAGCCCTTACCAGATAACAGGCCTAGGCGTAAACAGCGGCGGAGTCTCTCCAACAAATCTGGAGGTTTCCCTCTATTGTGTAAAAACTGCATCCTGGATACAGTTGACCCCCCCCCCCCCCAACTAATGTAGGAAAACATGATGACAACATCCTGAGTTAATGTCTCCACTATCTGGAGAGACGTCAGAGCGCCATTTTGTTACAGCAGTGTCACATCAGTAGTGAGAAATCACTTAAAGGCCCGATTCAGTGTTGAAATAATTTATTGACGTCACTGGGAGAAAAATCTGAATTTGTGGTTGGGAAGAGAGCTCATGGTTATGACATAGAATAGGCTAACGTAATATGATGCCCAAGCATTGAAGACATATCTTTAAACTTAGCCTTCAGTGTCAGAGCGGCAGAAAGACAAACTAACAGAATCCATGGTTTGGTGGGGGAAGACCGCTGTTGGCCATTATAGGCTATAGGATAATGTGATATGACATCCAAAACAAGTGTATGCTTCCCCATGCAAGGATTCCTTTAAAAAAGGTCCAAAGGACAGCTGTAAAAAAATTATGCATTCTTTAACAGATAAGAGTCCCTTGAAGTACTCAGCTGAGTGGAGGAAGACACTGGAGGGAGCTAATCATGAGCCAAGTGTGCCACACTGAATTCTAGATATGATATCGATCTCAAGTTCTACTATCATGACAAAGTATATTAGGGCACAAAGGGCGTAATGTGGATGGATGTCCTTCAGATATCCCTGTGCTTAAAATGGCCACTTGGTCATCCAACTGGTTTCTCACTTTTCAGACCTGTTCCTTTCCATGCCATGCGGACTGTTCCATGAAAGTCCCGCTTCCTCTCAGCTTTCTCTGGTGAGGGGCAGGGTTCAAGGACACAGTACACAGTAAGAATGCACATGGGAGGGTGATGTCATCGGAATTCAACCGTTCAGTTGACATTGGCTTGATTAGCCCCATGTGTGGTGTGTCCTCACCTTGACTCCCTCCCATTGATTCCTACTCTGGTTACAGCTACAGTGGTGTCACTGCCTGAATCATTCCCTCTATCCATATTCCTCTTTCCCTCCCAGAAGGGTGGGTACTAGCAGAGACAGTAAGAAAGCAGCTAGCTCAACCATTACATAACACCCTTCAACCTAGCATTCTTACATCATTTGTAATACCCAAAATGGTGGAAAAACAAACCTGGCAACCGCATATGTTTGGTGGTATCCCGGGGTGTATAACTTCAAGACAATTGCACAGAGCAGCTGCAGGCACACATCAATGAGATATCATCAGCAGAGCAACAACAAAATGTGACAGGCAAGAGGTCTGCATTTATTAGATCCCAGAGATAACGGTTATCCTACAGTGACAGAACAAATACCAAAACACCCGAACTTCCTCCAAAGGCCTAAGGAAAAGACACCTTGTTCCTGGTCCTAGCCATGCTGCCTTTTAAAAAGGCAAGGCGTTTCAGTAAAAGTATCAAACCATTTCAGTTAAACTGGGAACTGTCAACTTTCAGCCCCACCACTTGTCCATGTAAAAACCAGAGACCCTGCTTGGCTGTGTGAGTCATGGGGGGGGGGGGCAATGGAGTGCTACAGCTCTGGGAGTGTATTGCGTCACCTCCTAGCCAGGGTTCCCTCTTTGGTTACATTAAAACCAGGAGGTGCTCTAGTCTACAGTACAGCAGAACTGACCTATCAGCATCCAGCCTGGAGCGAAAGACAACTGAAGTGCAAATGGTGGGACATTTTAAATGTTCGATGCTGGCCTCGGTCCTGGTCAGATACAGCCTAGTCTAGAAGATCAAAGGCCGGGTACTCTTTAAATGCTGCGCTGTTCAAATCTAGGTGTAGTCGTCAAGAGAACACAGAAATGGCCCTACACTATAAGGACTAGACCTGACTCTACAAAGTGGAAGAGATACGCTACAGTAGAGCCTCTTTGAACCTAAGTGCTGTGGAATATAACAAAGTGCTATGGATGCATGTTTGTGTTCACAGAGCTGAGCAGTATACCATATTTAACGATCTACCAGTATTGATGCACGGACCGATTTGAGTTACTTTACCTTCTATAAACGGTATTTGAATGTTAGTTCTGTTAAAATGTGATATGCCATGTGTAACGTCCATTTTTATTGTTCACTTTGCTACTCGAGTCATCCCCCTCCACGCCACTTCCCACAGACCTAGGCCTGCCGTCACGCAAGGAGCGCATTTGTTGTTCCTTGACCACGAGACACTTGTGTTCAGTCAGTATGGTCAATGCAGCCAGCACATGCAACAATGTTGATAAAGATGCCGTTTTCACAAGCGTTCTATAAATTACACTATTAGTTTGTTTTTTACGTCTGCAAACAGCTAGCTTGTCTTAGCAAGTTTGGCGTAAATTGTGTTAGTCACTAGTGCTAATCGCTAGTTAGCTGGCTACTGAGACAGAGCAAATGTAATTGGCTATATAGCCTGATAATACCAGTGATGGCATAGACCTAAATCAGCATGTTTGTGCAACAGTATCTTCTAAATCAAAAGAGGAATACCAGAAGCATGAATATGTTAGCTACATGTAGCCAAAGATTATAGGGTCCAATAGGAAACACTTTAGTTCCTACCCTGTCACAATAACTCCTCCCTGGCATTTTCATTTGTCGTCATGTCAAACACTATTGAAAGAGCCTACTATTATATTCTAACTATAGAATAATCATTCTATTTCCATGTAGGGCTGGACGGTATACCGTATTTTATGATATACCGGTATTGATGCAGGGACCGGTTTGAGTTTGACTCAACCTTCTATACTGGTATTTGAATGTTTGGTTTGTTAAATGTGAGACGTCATGTGTAATGTCAAGTTTTATATAGTTTACTTCGCTACTTAAGTCATCTCTCTTCGCGCCACCTCAGACCTACCCACGCCCTCTGTCACTCAAGGATCGCGTTTGATGTTCCTCAACTACGAGACACTTGCCTTCAGTCTGCATGGTCAATGCAGCACATGCAACAGTGTTGAAGACAACGATGCAGTTGTCACTGCTTCTTAATATAAATCCACTAGCATTCTACAATGACACTATTAGTTTGTGTTTCTTACATCAGCACACAGCTAGTTTGTCTTTCCTTAGCAAGTTGCCCTAAATCTTGCGAGATGCTAATTGTTAGCCGCTAACAGCTAGCTAAATAATGTACTGAGTAAGAGCAAACGTAGCTAGCTAATACAGCGTGATAATACCAGTGACGGTGTAGACCTGAAATCAGCATGTTGTTTGTGCAACAGTATCTTCTAAATCAAAGAGGAATATGCAAAGCAAGAATATGTTAGCTACATGAAGTAGCTAAGAGAAAACATACAATGTAGCCAAAGCTTACAGGGTCCCCTAGGAAACACTTTAGTTCCTACCCTGTCACAACTCCTTCCTGGCATTTTAAGTCATCTCAAACACTATTCAAAGTGCCCACTATTATATTTTAACTATAGAATTAGAATAGTCATTCTATTTCAGTGATTCCAACAGTTTTGCTCTAATTCTCAAGTCAAATCGCAACATTTGGTGAAAAATAAGTACTAGATTTGCCCATATCGTGCAGCCCTACGTGGTAGTGTGGAAATTCTCTCAATTGAGCAGTGGTGTAAAGTACTTAGGTCTTTTTTTGGCATCAGTACTTTACCATTTTTATTTGACAACTTTTACTTCACTACATTTCTAAAAGAAAATAATGTAGTTTTTACTCCATACATTTTCCCTGACACCTAAAATGACTCGTTACATTTTGAATGTTTAGCAGGACAGGAAAATTGTCCAATTCACACACTTATCAAGAGAACATCCCTGGTCATCTGCTGCCTCTGGTCTGGAAGACTCACTAAACACAAATGCTTTGTTTGTAAATTATGTCAGTGTTGGTGTGCCCCTGGCTATCCGTAAATTAAAAAATAAAAGGAATTTGAAATTACACTTAAAATGTACTTAAGCATCAATTACATTTACTTTTGATACTTAAGTATATTTAAAACCAAATACTTTTACTCAAGTAGTATTTTACTCTGACTTTCACGTGAGTCATTTTCTATTAACATACATTTACTCAAGTATGACAATTGGGTACTTTCTCCACCACTGCAATGGAGTGCAGGAAATGCAGAAATTATAAAAGTGCTGAAATTTGTTTTGGTTGAAGTTGAATTGAACAGTATAAAACAAATCAGAATGGAGAAAGACTTCGAATGGATGTGATGCCACCCTAGGATCACTCACTACTCATAAAGCAAATGTAGAACTTTTATTACTCAACTAAAAATACCGTGATATAATATTTTGCCCATATCACCCAGCCCTACACTTAGCCTCACTTAATAAACATTCATCAGCATAATCCGAATGCTTATTCATGCAACCCCACCCTACAGCGCACTGAAACCGGTTACACATGTTTGTGCTGGACCTTCAGTACCACACTAGTGTACAACCTCTTGCTCATGACGTGATGGTTTTCCCTCAGAACAGCAGAGTTAATACAACCACACCAACCAATCCAGTTCAGGTCCGGACGCAAACACCCCGTAAAGTCCCATAGTGAATTCAATGAAGCCATGACAAGCTACAAGCTAGGAGGACTAATATGCGTTTTGACGCATCCTTAAGATTCCTGGATTGCTAATGTGACTCACTCCATGCACAGCTGTTCTGAAGGAGCAAACATAAGCAGCCTAGTGAAACTGAGGAGGGTGGTGGCGAAGCTGAAAAATAGCTCAGTGCATCTTAAGTGTTGAAGTGACCTCACCTCAGACTGTAGCAGGGCGGGTGAATCATTAATACATTTACCTCACAGACAGATGTATTCATTATATTTTTCTCCACAAAGCTGAATTTCCTGAGATGGTATTCCCAAGTAAGCTAGTTTTTGGATACTGTAATGGCTGGCACACTGTGTAGCTGCAGCCTAATCAAACTACTGTACTTTCTAAACTCCACCAACTTAAAAATAACTATCCACTAGTCTAGTCCTTGTAGTAGACAGTAAAGCCTAACTCATTTACCCTTTTGGGTAGCAAGTATTTAAACAAAAGCAACTAGAACAAACACAAATCTTACTCCACTGATATATTAAAATACCTGTTTGGATCAGATGTTTTTCTGTAGAAGAGTCATTGACATTTAGTTGTATATTATCAACAAAGTGCACGCTGTGTTCACTGTGAGCACTTTGTTATGATTACTACAGAGGGGTATACTACAAACAGGATCAAGGAGTTAGCCAGCTTATCTGATGTGCTACTTGGGTCAGCCATCATCAACAGGCAGAGCAAGAGAGCTGCTGGGCCCAGGGCCTTACGGGCCAATGAACTGTTCACACGGCCATGCCTTCCCCAAGCCTTCCTGTTCCACTCGCCCATCTTTCCAGTCAGAATCCACACTCCGCTCCACTCACAGGCACAACAATTTCTCTGGAGGCCACCCTCGTTCCCCCTCTAGTTTGTTCAGAGTTCTGTTTTTCCCCCGCGTCAATCTTCAATGGCATTACCCTTCATGACAACAGCAGTATTACCTAATTTCTACCCTCAGGGTTCTTTAAACATCGAAACACGTCTAAAAATAGGTCAGAGGAATTTATCCCAAGAAATTCCAGGAGCTCCATGGGAGTTACTTTTGTCTCCCAGCCCCTGTACATCCAATAGACTAGCTTTCACTCTGACTGGTCAAATTAGTTGCATAGGCCCGAGTGAGATTTCCCTGTCCTTGTGTCCACATTTCTAGACCTCTGCATTTTTTTAATGGGAGAGGCTTCAAGCGGATATGGCCCATCTGGTTTTACCTTGAAGGTAACCTTCACCGAGTCAGGCATTTGAAAACACTGGTTTTAATCAATTCATAAAAAAGGTACAGGAGTTCAGAGCCACCCAAGGGAAGGAGGGTGGAGCCTTCAGCAAACTGAAACACCTGCACCATAAAAGGGACTCCTGAGTGTCATGACCATGATCAAACCCAGGTAATATACGCTGGTATCAGTTTCATAAAAGAACCCCGTGTTTCATTTAGAACGGCACTAGACGGATGGAAAAAGTTCCTCCTGCATGACCTTACGTCTGTGTTAATGCGATTTTAATGAAAGATTGTGATGTGGCTCTTTGGCAGAATCAGTAATACGATTATAGGGGAGAGAGCCTGAGCAGCTTGCCAGACCGAATCATGGCCGTACACCCACTCTGGCCTGCCTGCCAACACCCAGCAAAAGCTGCAAAACCTCTTGGCGTGTTTATTTTTACAGGGAAAATTATGTGGGGGAAGGAAAAGACAAAACATCTTAATTTGTGAGTGGTCATCAGTTGACCAGAGGAAGTCAAGCTGTTGCCATGGTGGACTGAACATAGCCCACCCGTCACTTCTGCACAAACTGATTGCCTGATTTAGTTTCACATGACAGCTTGATACTTCCTTCCTCAATGTCCTCATCTAAAATAAAATTTAAATAAAAAAGAATGAGGTAGGGCTGGGCGATATGGCGTAAAAATCATAACTAATGGGCAATTCAGGATATAGACCAAGTAAGGCCTGCCCAACCCTCTTCCTGGATATCTACCGTCCTGTGAGTTCAGTCCAACCTTAATTTAACACACCTGATTCTACTAATTAGCTGCTCAACAAGACCTTAACTAGCTGAATCAGATATGCTAAATTAAGGTTGGACTGAAAACCTACAGGACAGTAGATCTCCACTAAGAGGGTTGGGCAGCCCTGCACTAAGTGCACACAACATTAGGAACACCTTCCTAATATTGAGTTGTACCCCCTTTTGCCCTCAGAACAGCCTCAAAATGCATTCCACGGGGATGCTGGCCCATGTTGACTCCAATTCTTCCCACAGTTGTCAAGTTGGCTGGATGTCCTTTGGGTGGTGGACCATTCTTGATAGACGGGAAACTGTTGATCATGAAAAACCTGGCACCTACCATACCCCTTTCAAAGGCACTTAAATATTTTGTAGCCATGTCTCAAGGCTTAAATCCTTTTTAAACAGGTCTCCTCCCATTCATTTACACTGATTGAAGTGGATTTAGCAAGTGACATCAATAAACGGGATCATAGTTTTCACCTGGTCAGTCTGTCATGGAAAAGAGACATGATATTTTCAAAGTTATGGGTGACTCACAATATATATATATTTTTTAATGTCCTCTAAATAAGCTTTGTTGCACAATTAACGCTCAATGCACTGCATTTCAAACAACCTGGGATAATCTATGCATTTAGGGTTTGTTAAATTATACCTAGGGTAAATATAAGCCTTCAACCCTAAGACCCACTAATAAGTGCTTTTTGCAATAATCACTGCTCTGGTTAAGTTTATCTATGAAAATGCCCTTTGTTACTAAATTTACCAGAACCATGTACAACCACCAATGATCAACTTCTGGTAGCAGCCATCATAGAATATGAACATATCAAACACTCAAGCATAAGCCCACCTGCTAGTGCAGGGGTAGGCAACCCTGTTCCTGGAGTGCCACAGGTACTGACAGATTGTACTTTACTCAAGTATGAGTTGTAACAAAGTAAAAGCTATACATCAAATGTATAGCTTTTGATGCACAATTTCCTTTATAACTTAATTTTTTTTACAGCCAGGGGCACACTCCAACATAAATGCTTCCTTTGTAAATTATGTTTAAATGAGTCCTCCAGATTAGAGCAAGTAGGGATGACCAGTGACTTTCTCTTGATAAGTGTGTGAATTTGACCTTTTTCCCTGTCCTGCTAAGCATTCAAATTGTAACTAGTACTTGTGTGTCTGGGAAAATGTATGGTGTAAAAAGTACATCATTTTCTTTAGGGATGTAGTCTCAAATATAAATAGTAAATACCCCCAAAAACTTCTTAAGTAGTACTTAAGAAGTTTTAAGTACTTCCCACCACTGCACCTGACCAAATTGATCAGTTCAGTGATCGTCTAAATTCACACTTGGTCTTCCAGGTTAGTTAAATCAAAAACATGAAGTGTCTGCAGCACTCCAGGACTAGGGTTGCCTACCCCTGTGCTAGTGAGTAGCCAGCTAATCTTTATATTTAAAGTCTTGCCAACTTGGATCTATTTGCTTGTTCACAAGGTATAACAGTTTAACTGTTATGTACACGCCCTCCTAACATAGCCTGTTCACTTTGTTTAGATCAAGTGGCCTACCTGGATAAGACGTTCATTTCTCTGAATGAGAACGAGTTGCCAATGCCTTATATAATATGTCTTTCTATGCTCATCTAGAACACATAAGTATGTCTAAAATGCTGCTAGCGGTACCGCAATGCTGCGTGCATCAAACTGAGCATTATTTTCCAAAATCATGTTCATTGACACGCCCGGTTTAGTAATGTCTGCTCGACATTTTGGGAGTTGAGACATAAAAAGGGCCTTGTTAAAGGTTAAGTTCTCCTCTATTACAGTAAAATAACATCTTGATGCGTTTCATTTTCCAATTGACTGATTATGTTGGACCAAATCTGAAATGCAAAGAGAGTTGAAACTGCTTGTTATTGTGTGGCAGGGGAGGGGCTTGGTGTCTGTGTGTGAGTGGGAAGGTACACAGCAGTGAAGGAGACGAGACCAAAAAGACAAACACCCATAAAAATGAACAAATAACCTTGATTCTTGCCATACAGGCATTTGGAACATTGTGCTAAAACATTAGATATCATCCAGCCCTACTAGAAGATACATTATCAGAAATCAAGACTGAGTTTTAGTGGGTAATACTTCTCACAAGACAAAGCTCCCATGGAGATTTCAGGATGTTCTTTGAAAAGCAGACATTCTCAATTATGACCAATGAGAGAGACTAAACACTAACATAATGAAGGGTTAACATTTTTTTTTTTTTTTTAAGTGACTGACATGTTGAGATGGGGTTGGGTAACAGGGGGTACGGAGCGGGCAGACTTCCTATGGAGGAAACCACTTGAAACAGGAGCACATCCTCTGGCCTGTCCCTCCTCTAGTGGGCACTTCCATGTCACAGGCTAGCTCCCTGGCCAAAGGCCCCATTTGCACATTTCCTTCCAAAAAAAAGAAAAAAAGAAAGGAGACTTTCCGTTGCGGGACATCCCCTTAGGCGTAGAACTGAAAAGAGTGGCCCAGGGCCAAAGCTGGACCAGAGTAACTTGGGATTTTGGAACTTGAGCAAGACCCAGGGAATTCCACTTGAAGATCCTACAGCAGCGACTGGCCCAAGAGAGAGCGCAACATTCCTCATCCTAGTCCCTACCTTACTCAAACTTCAGCCTTCATCTAGCCTGGTTTCAGATCTGTTTGTGCTGTATAGCCAACTCCTACAGATCTGGGACCAGGCTACAGTTCATCACATGATATGTATACAGGCAGTGACACCAAATCTCTGGATGTTTACTGAAGACTAGCGTAATGCTGAATCTGCCCTTTGACAAAATAGCTTTTAACGTTGCCATGAAGCCGATGGGAGGCTCACATGCCGTGAGGATTATATGCCATATTAGAGAGCCCGAGTCAATTCCTCCGGTCAACAACATGGTCTGATTTCAATGGTGATAAATGACGATCATCTCACTGAATCCCAGCCAAGCCTCTTTCCTTGTCAACCACAAAAGCAAAGACGCTAAAGGCAGATAAAACAAAGTCAAACAAGTACAGCTAATTGCTGAGACATTTCTCTGATCTCAGACTGTAGGCAGGTTTCCATTGACCCAGGTATGTTCGACAAAAGCAATGTCGCAATTTTTTTTAAACAAAAAACGGCAGATATGAGAACTTAAGGCGCAATTTGCCTAAATGGGTAATGGAAACACTTCAACCACTGCATTTATTTGAAAATTGTTTTTTGCCAGATATATATATTTTTAAAGGTGTGATGTCATTACGTCCAGCTGTTTTTAAATCAGACAAGATAGTTAAATGGAATCGCACCCTAGCAGGCAATTGTCACATCCATTTTCTATGCAAACTTCGTTTGTTGTTGATGACATTTAGGAAAAGTTAATGGAAACTGGAAAAGTTAATGGAAACATAGCTAGTGAGGGACTATATATGGGTTAGCTGACCGTCACAAAAACAATGCACATGCTTCAATGGGGCAGAAGTTTGAGTTGTTGCGATTCTGGATGGCCAGATAGCTACCAACAATGACAAGAAACTGCCATGTGGTGAATCGTAAGCGACTCATTTCAGCTAGTTATGTCTATTCTTGACGATTTGACACATTTCATGGCAATGCTAACAAGGCAACAAAAAAATGCTAGCTAACCAACTGCAATGATGTATTTGAGACAAATACATTTGCTCAAGGAGCACTTATGTTTTCAATAAACATTGAAGATTAAATATAGTTTACATGTTATCAACAATCTAAGCCAACCGCCTGTTTTTCCCCATAGTTGTGCATGCGTCGATTGTCGCTGCTAAACAACCAACCCGTCTATTCAGTGCAGTCTGTCTCGAGACCTAGCAGCTGTCAGTCGATGCTCTGCTGTCTGAAACAGTTGTTCTAAGTAAATGTAGTGAGAACTTGGTGTTGGCTCATGACTGACTTCACGCAGAGAAGTGAGTGAGTGCACAAAGCTGACACTGTAAACACTGGAGCAGTTTAGAGGTGTAAGAGACTGGTAAAGACACCACATGCCACTTTACGCGGGCACAGACTCCGCCGGTCCCATCTTATTTATCGCTTAATAAGGACATAAAACCAGGTACACACTGCTACCTAAAATAAATAAATAAATCTTGATCTCAGACAAAGATGATCTTGACCCTCTGTTCAACCCACTTTGTATCAACTACAATCACATGTCTAGCTAGCTAACTAGGCTAAGGCTATAGCGTAGAGCAGCCATATACAGTAAGCACATTAGGAAATAGGCTAGGCCTACAAGTCAAAGTTGATGCACAGCCAAATGAGTTTACATTTTTTAATCGTTTGTCATTTAGCAGACGACCTTATTGCTCTTATAACTCAACCGGGATTAGGGTTAAGCGCCTTGCTCAACGGGACATCTACAGATGTTTTCACCTAGTCGGCTCGGGAATTCAAGCCAGCAACCTTTTGGTTACTGGCCCAACACCCTTAAGCTCCAGGCTACCTGCTGCCATTTTGCTCTGCCTCTTGGCAGTTGAGTAATGTCAGAATGATTTGGTAGACATCTACAACACTAAACCTAGCCTATTTCTGTTCATTTCCATGAAATAAAACAGTAGCCTATTCACTGATTTGACATTCTAAAGGGGTTGTCACGCGCTGAAGACGTGGATGTTGATTAAGGCAGCCCCCCGCACCCCTCTGGTTCAGAGGGGTCGGGTTAAATACAGAAGACACATTTCAGTTGTACAACTGACTAGGTATCCCCCTTTCATCAAGTAGGATATTAAATCTGCTCTGCTTGTGGTCTTTGGTCTCAACAAATGTCTTCCAAAGGAGGCCTGTTACTAGGGGCCTATTCAGAATCTAGACATTTAAACAGATTAACAATATTAAAAAATGTATTGAACTTAGTAGGAAATCAACTAAATGCATTTAACATTAATTTGCCCAAGTTAATCATAAGTCATGAACAAACTGAATCAGTGATTTGTATTTTGCACGCGTATGCCAACGGCTACACAGTGTACTATAGGCAATGAGGCTAATGATAACGGTCTTCTGGTAGAGATGGAAAGCCTTTCTCAAAAACCTTCTCAATGAAATGTTACCCAAAACGTAGCCAATGCCTTTCTGGCAGAATGATATCATGATTATTTGCATCAATCCAGTAAACATTTGTTTAGCAAATTCTGAAATAACACAAGGGCTACAGAAACATTGATAGCCAAAAACATTCTCTGGCTGGTGCTCACCTGCAATACAAGGTAACTTCACCAAAAATAATCAACATTTTATATTTTTCACAGATCTCAAAAGTAGTCTCTTGGTGTGGTTTAAGCATTGTTGAGGACTTACAACATTCAATTGTTTTTCCAATCAAAATGTATATTTACTTAAGTGTTATTTTAGAGCAAAAACTGGGAAAGCAGAAACAAAACAGAAATAAAAGATTTTAGAGCCCAATGTTACCAGCAAAAAATAGGCCCACTTCAACACAATGCCTGCCACACATACGTCCACTGAGCCCCCTGCAGAGCCAGCCTAGCAGGGTGATGCTCCATGTGGAGGCAGAGGGTGTGTGCTGCCTGCATTATGAAATAAGCTCACCTTTCTATTCTAGAACCTTCAATTCTTTGGAATAACAATAGACCTAGGGTACATCAAATATATGTTATTGTTACAGTTATGCAGTGCAGCAGCAGGGCTCTCTGATGGCATCCCTACTGCCTAAACAGAAAAGTCTGTTTATTTTCTTACAGTGGGAGTGTGGCCTACTGCAAATTAACCTCGGAAACACTATTTTTAGTCCGCTGCACTGAAGGTTAAGAGGTTGACCTGAGCTATTCTGGGCTGCATCACCGATTGTAGTGAACCGATAAACTCTTAACAAGCTCATCACTGGCTTCTAATGAGACCAGTAGAGTACCAGTTACACTAGGAAGGGACAATCAATTGTCAAAGCAAGCAAGCGATCTCTCCTGGCCTGAACAACTAATTGTGTGGGCTACCTACAGCTACACTACTCTGCATTGTATTAAAGCTCACATGCAATGTGAATAACAGAGGTGGTTCTATTCCAAACAGTCAGTCTGAGGCTGCCCCAGAGAGTTCCGCTGCACATGTTGGTCCCAGATAACTCCCAAAATGGCCTGCAAGACAGAGGCCCGTCTGAAAGTCACGTTACTCTTTATTTTTAGAAGTATTCTGTTTCTTCTCTTGCTTCTCCAAATGGAACATGCAATCTCTTTGCACCTAGAAAAAGGAGAGATTATAGTACACCAGTGTTTTGAGTAATGAAAAACACATTGGCATGCCTTGCTAGAAATCCTTGACTTATGACAAGGAAACCTCAGAGGCTTGCAGTGGGCTAAAAGCAGTACCCTCCTATAGCACTGCAACAGTTGCACTCTAAGCAATATAGTTAAATCAGCTAACATCAGTGACTAAATTAAGTTAACCGATTTACCTGACATATCAGTGGTGTCTTCAGGGCTTTGTTCCAGCAATGAACAGGTAGCTGATTGCCTCAACTAACCTGTACCCCTGCACATTGACTCTGTACCGGTACCACCTGTATATAGGCTCATTATTTTAAAGTGTTACTTATTTTATAAATATTTTAACTATATTTCTTGAACAGCATTGTTGGTTAAGGGCTTGTAAATAAGCATTTTACGGTAAGGTCTACACCTGTTGTATTCGGTGGATGTGACAAATAACACTTGATAATACCAGAGTTTACAAGAAACCTGACCAATTTGACAGACCCAACCCACTGGGTTGGAGTGCATGGAGATTGATATTTTCCCAGGTGAAGGTGTGCTCACAAATCAATCCATGATGACTGCGACTTATGTTTCAACCTTGTCACACCCATAAGTCATTGAGGCGATAACCTATCTTCAAGGAAAACCCTTTTCATTTTAGCAAAGTACTCCATTTGAATCGTGTTCTGGCCTCTAGACAATGGGTGAATGTTAACATCTGGGGATTTTGCAAGTTCATGCACACCAAATTGGGTTGACAACAGACCCACCTGTCAGCAATGTGTTCCAGTTTGGTCCATGTACAAAATGTTGAAACAAACTTTTGGTAGCTATAAACAAAGTTTATGGCGATTGGATACAGCTGGTTGCAAGCAAAGAGTGAGCAATAACGTTATAATATTAACCATATAGCTTGCACAGTCCAAAAGGCAAACTTGAAACAGCATAGGGAGAGACCTGTCAACTAGCCAGATAGTCAGCAACTCAATTTAACCATTCCAGGGCAATAAACTCAACTGCATAAAAACTCACGTTTTGTGGCATTGATGAGATTCTTTCCATCCTTGTAGAGTTCCTTGATAAATCTGTTGGTTTTGTCCAACTCTGCCTCGTGTGCCTTTATTTTCTCCCTGAAAACGGGACTGTCCAGGTAGCATTCGCTAAACTCCAACGGGTGTAATCCCATGTCTTTAACGTTAGCTAGTTGGCTAGGTCAGCTAGCTAGCATACAAAGCGGTAAAGCTGCTTTATAAAAACCACGCGCTAACTAGTTAGCCACCACCAACAAATGTCTTGGTGTCAAGCGGAAAAAAAAGTAACTTTAACCAACTAAACTGTTTTTTAGGGTGAGCAACTAGCTTGTACTGTCCTCTAACTCGTTAGCTAGCAAACGTTAGCTACGTTTTGCTAGCTAGTGTTCCCAAATCATAACGTGTTTGGCTGACTTGCTAACTACTAGTTTCTAACTACAGCTAATTCACGAAGTAACTTGGCTAGCATGTTAGTAGTAGTTGAAAAGGCGCATGGCATTCCTAAATTAGCAACTATTTTGTTAGAAATTGTTCAAGAGTAACAGAAAACCATTATTTAGGTCGGGAAAAACTCAGTATATTCTTGTGTCAATCCAAGTTGTAGTCCACGTCGTCCAATATAGACATTCAATTGACAGTCGAAAGGAGAAACTCCTATTTGACAAGTAGGCGTTGAGCTCAAGCCCTCCTCCCCAGACGCGGGATAGGGCGTTTATCCAATTGGCTTCCACCCACCTTCTGATTAATTCATACATTTGCCAACAATGTAAAATATTTACATTTTCTACTAAATACATACTTATAATACATCTAGCTGGTGTTCGTTTTTTATTATAATATTTCAGACGCTCTAACTTGATTCTCTTCACTCAGAACATCCACAAATTTTACACAATGGAATCATGGAAGATATCTTTGTTCCTACCCGTACTTATTTACTCAACGGACAGTTCTTATTATACCTAAGACAGTACAGTATAAAGATAGGCAGAAACTGCTACACCAATAGAAATCCCCGATCACGCTTTGTAGGCTAGCTAAACTCATGAGTAGAACGCGTCATCGGGTATAACGGTCGTTTTGCGCCAAACGGCGCATATTCAGGCCGTCAAATCAAAGGCACTCCTTCGAAATAAAGTTGTTTTTGACAAAAATGAAGACGTGTCAGTTTGTCACGTTCACGAGGTTAGAGTAAACATGTTCAACTACTTGAGACATGGTTTTCAATCTAGGCTGTGCCTTTAGATTTCGAGAAGATTAACAGCTAAGGAATAATCTTTCACTTCTCTTATTGATTTCTCTAAACCAAAACCCCGGACTGGTCTGTTGGTCTGCTTCGCAAGCCTTCCCGGAAGTCTGGCGATGTTGCGTCTCTGGGTTTAGAAACTCTTATTATACTTCACCGTCAGTGGTCTTCAGCTAACGGCGCTATCAGATGTTGCTAGCGCTACATTTTATACTGTTAATGTGATCATCGTTTATAACGTTACTGTTGTATTTAAATGCATGATTGTGTGATACATATATAGTAAGTCATCAACATCACTGAAAATTAAGTTTTACACAATCTGCTGGCTATATTTAGCTAGTTAACATACAGTAGTAGCTAAGTTAGCGACTAGTTTTGAAAATAATACCTAGTAGTTAGCTAGTGATATTGCATGATGAACACAACACTGCTAGTTAGCTACACTCTTGTATCATTTGATGTGGCTAGTATGTGTGGCATTTTGTACCGATAGTCTAGACTTGTATAATTATAACGTTAGCTTGCTAGCTCGTGTATTGTGGTTACAACCAAAATATCTTCTGTACACTTTTACAACCACAGCAACACAACACCTATTGATAATGACATTGTAGCTAGTTATGCAATTATCAAACTAAACTGCTCATCAGTGTGATGAATGTTGTGTGGCTATGCGTTTATGTGCCTAACAAATGTGGTCTCCTAACTCCCTGTGTGATAGGAATGCCCAACACCAGCACCAGGCCTAAGCGTGGCAGACGGAACCGTCGGGTGCCCAGGGAGGACCCTGCCAGGAATGAGCTGGTGTCCAGGTCACTGGAGAGTGCCCAGCAGTGTCTGTTCAACCAAGACTATGGGACCGCCTTTGTCCACTACCTTCTTGTCCTCAACCTGGCTCCTGTGCTGAAGGACTTTGCCAGTGTGGGTAGCAAAGGAACCCCTGTACGCCAGGGCCCGCCAACCCTGTTCCTGGAGTGCTACCCTCCTGTAGGTTGTAACTAACCTGATTTAATTTATCAACCAGCTAATTATTAGAATCAGGTGCGCTATATTAGGGTTGGAGCGAAAACCTACAGGACTGTATCTCTCCAGGAACAGGGTTGGAGAGCCATGCTGTAGGCTATACACCATTCAGCCTGTCTGACAATTGACATTCCCTTTGAACTTTCAGAATGTTTTTATTAGATTTGTATTTGTTTTCACATACACCTGATAGGTGCAGTGAGATGTGTTATTTTACAGGGTCAGCCATAGTATTATGGTGCCCCTTTAGCAAATTTGTGTTAAGTGCCTTGCTCAACCTTGTTGGCTCGGGTATTCAAACCAATGACTCTGCGGTTACTGGCCCAGCGCTCTAACTGCTAGGCTACCTTTCGTTTTGATGTTGAAGTGTGTATTCTCTTTGCACGTTATAATATGAATGTTTACCACTGAAGGAAAAAGACAAGTGATGTCATTTGTAGATTAGTCCAATACATCACCAATAAAGTTTTTATAATGTGTGTTTTTTTTTGTGTGTTTTCAGGAGTCCTTTAGGTTCACTCTGTTCAAATGGGCAGATGAGCTCGACTCTCTGGGGCGCATCCAGGACCTGTTTGACTGCTATGAACAGGCTCTGGAGCTCTTCCCTACTGATGAGGTCATCATCAACAGCATGGGCGAACACCTGTTCAGGTAGCCCTCACTCAACAGTCTGACTGTGTCTTGTCTGTAGGCTTGGGAACTGGGAAGACTTTACTAGTCAGGCTTACTAGGTTGACTTTACTAGTCAGAGTTATGGTGGGGTAATATTTAGAGGTCGACCGATTATGATTTTTCAATGCCGATACCGATTATTGGAGGACAAAAAAAGCCGATACCGATTAATCAGCCGATTTATAAAAAATAAAAAAAAATAAACATATATATCATACACACACACACATTTTTGTAATAATGACAATTGCAACAATACTGAATGAACAATGAACATTTTTATTTTAACTTAATATAATACATAAATACACACACACGCACACAGCTCTGAAGTGACAATGATACTGAAGAGTCTGCTTAGGAGACAAATACTCTCAACTGTTTGAATAAAAATAGAGTTTAAGTTACCTGTGATGAATGTTGAAAACAAAAACTTTAATTTCTATATGCAGGAAATCCTATTTTAATAATGGGCATGGTAAGAATTGACAACCAAAGTGCGAGTCATAATTCCCATGACACCTTCTAGCAAAATCTGAAAAGCGGTTCCTTCATTTATTCCATAGGATATTTTTAGATTCACTTAAAATAAGGTCTGTGTTTCGTGTAGGCTTACATCACCGTGCCAATTTTATAACTGTGTAGATATCCATAGGACAAGGTAACTGATCAATATTGGCTAAATATAAGCGAAGATAAACTTTTTTGTAGAGTGGATTTATGAAAATATGTTGACAAACGTTACCTTATCCTAGTGAGATTTACACGGGTATCAAAACGTTGAGGTGGTTTAAGCCTGCACAAAACACAGACCTTATTTGAAGTAGATCAAGACATTCTCTATGGAAGACATGAACGGTAAAATAACGAAGGAACCCCTTTCAAATTCAGCCACAAGTTATTACAGGAATTATAACGCGTCGACTATTTCTCTCTAAACCATATACCTTTGACTAATCCGGAAACTATCACCTCGAAAACAAAATGTTTATTCCGTTCCGTATTTTATCTAACGAGTGGCATCCATGAGTCTAAATATTCCTGTTACATTGCACAACCTTCAATGTTGTCATAATTACGTAAAATTCTGGCAAATTAGTTCGCAAAGAGCCAGGCGGCCCAAACTGTTGCATATACCCTGACTCTGCGTGCAATGAACGCAAGAGAAATTACACAATTTCACCTGGTTAATATTGCCTGCTAACCTGGATTTCTTTTAGCTAAATATGCAGGTTTAAAAATATATACTTTTGTATTGATTTTAAGAAAGGCATTGATGTTTATGGTTAAGTACACATTGGAGCAATGACAGTCATTGATTGATTGTTTTTTATAAGATAAGTTTAATGCTAGCTAGCAACTTACCTTAGCTTACTGCATTCGCTAACAGGCAGGCTCCTCGTGGAGTGCAATGTAATCAGGTGTTAGAGCATTGGACTAGTTAACTGTAAGGTTGCAAGATTGGATCCCCCGAGCTGACAATGTTAAAAATCTGTAGTCCCCTGAACGAGGCAGAACTTTCCTAGGCCGTCATTGAAAATAAGAATGTGTTCTTAACTGACTTGCCTAGTTAAATAAAGATTAAATAAAGGTGTAAAAAAACAAACAAAAAAAACCCGGCAAATCGGCGCCCAAAAATACCGATTACCGATTGTTATGAAAACTTGAAATCGGCCCCGATTAATTGGCCATTCCGATTAATCGGTCGACCTCTAGTAATATTGTACCTTAGGTTGTGCTCAATACCGGATCAAGACTGTAGTTATCTTTTCTTTCATGTCTTGCCAATGAAGTGTTTGTTTGCATGCAGTGGTGTAAAGTGATTGAACTAGCCAGACAGCGCTGTGTCCTAGTAAATGTGTCACAGTATTCTTAGATTGCTCACAATTGTTCCATTCCAATCTTCCATGCACGCTCCAGAATGGGATTCAGGGATGAGGCCGCTGGTCATTTCCACAAGGCCCTGAAGCTGAAGCCGGACTACCCTGAGGCCAAGGAGAATTTCTACCGCGTGGCCAACTGGCTGGTGGAGCGCTGGCACTTCCTGATGCTCAACGATCGCAGGAGGAACCACAAGTACCAGCAGGCCATCCAGAAAGCTGTTGAGGGAGGCTGCAACACTGTGTTAGATATAGGCACAGGGACCGGTATCCTCGGGTGAGATTTCTTTCTGCCTATTACAGTTAAAGGGATAGTTCATCAAATGAAAAAATGACATACTGCTTTCCTTAACCTGCAAGAGGTCTTTGGACATTTGTGCCGTAAATGCTAAAAGGGTAGCATTTGGAAACAGTGCCAGCCACTGCCAGGAAAACTAAACCAAAGCATGGATTGCTGTCATACCTTGTACATTCCTTACAGGGTAAGGAAACCAATGTCATTTTGTAATTTGGGTGAGCTATCCTTTTAAGTGCATCTTTTGTTTTATTACAGTGGCTATGCGGTATGAATAATTAGGTTAAAGTTTTACAATCTTAATGGTTAGTATTTATCCCAGAGAAATCTACACATCTCTGGGATTGACTACGTTTGTGTTAAAAACACTAACTGTCATGGCTGTGGTCTGTCCATTTCTATTCGTTTGTTACTGCTTGTAATCCTTGTTCCTCTCCGGTCTCTCTATGGACAGAATGTGTGCTAAGAAGGCAGGGGCGGCTGAGGTGTATGCCTGTGAGCTGTCCAAGACCATGTACGAACTGGCCTGTGAGGTGGTCACCGCTAACGGAATGAACGGACGCATCAAGATCCTCCATATGAAGTCGCTGGAGATGGAAGTGCCTAAAGACATCCCTAAGAGGTGACCTTTCACCTTCCCTCTTACTCTGACATCTGTATGGGCCAGTTTCCTGGACATAGATTAAGCCTAGTCCTGGACTAAAAAGACATGGAGACTCTCCATTGAGCATGGGCATCAGTCCAAGACTTAATTTAACCACGTACAATGTCAAGACAGCAGAGTCGCTGCCCATCTTCCAAAAACGTCTGAAACCCTACTTCTTTAAAAAGTATCTTGAATAAATTCCATATCCTCTCCCAAAATAAAATACAAGTAATGCACTTGTCTTTTCCTACTAGAACTGACTATGCTGATAACTACTTTGTTGAGGGAAAATGTATTTGCTACGATTGTGATATGTTGTCTCACCTAGCTTACTTTAAGATGAATGCACTAATGTAAGTCGCTCTGGATAAGAGCTTCTGCTAAATGACTAAAATGTAGTCTGTGGCCTGGAAACTGTCCCTATGCGTCCTCCTCTAATGTGTATGTACCGTTTGTGTGATGTGTTTTCTGTGGTAGGGTGTCGCTGGTTGTCACCGAGACTGTGGATGCCGGCCTATTTGGTGAAGGTATTATAGAGAGCCTTATACACGCCTGGAATCATCTGCTTTTGCCTCCACAGGTAATTAACTAGCATAGGCAGCCATTTTTAGGATTACTTTTGTGTTCATACTGAGTTCCAACACTGTAGTGAATACAAGCCACCCTTTAGTGCAAGTCTGAAAGCATTACCATGATTAGTAAGTAACATGAATTGGTTTTAGTATTGATTATTTATTTCCCAACACTTTCTCATAACATTTTCAGTTTCATTACAACCGTGGATTTAGATGCCAGTCATGTTAATGTTTTTCATTCATTTAACAGGATTGTCTGTCTCTCAATTCAACACAAGTGATCGCAAAGTAATCTTCAAAAGAGGCTTTACCTATATTTTTGTGTCACAATCACAATTGTAAAACATGATTATGGAGCATCAATCCTCTTATATTAAATGTCCTTTATCCAACCAAATCCTTTGTTTATTGGCAAAGAGATTAATCCAAAATCATTTTTAAGGTTACAGTAGGAGGCTACAGTACCAATCAACCACCTTCCTCAATATCATAATGCTGCAGCCAATATAAGTCAACAGTGCCATCTATGGTCTCAATGCGATAATACATTTGAGGTTAAAAAAAAGGATAGATGAAAATCATAAATACAGACAAGTGCATTTAGTAAACATATATTATAAATTGCAACAACAACCAAAATCCTATTATAGCAAAGTTAATGGCATGAGGCCTGATGTATGAAGACGTGAAGGCTCACTTTCTGCAGAGCACCCAGGACCCATCCAGGCCTCCCTCCCAAACAGGCCGGGTCATCCCTGCTGGAGCCACTGTGTTTGGGATGGCTGTCCAGTGCCTGGAGATCCGCCGCCATCACAGGTGACCTGTCCCTCTGTTGTTAATAAAGGCTAACTTAAGTCAGTCAGACATTGTTCTTCAATGATGGATTTAGTGGTATAATTTATTTAGCACGTTTCAATGCCTCAGCGTTTAGAACAGTAGACCGAAAATCAACAAGTTCAACATGTTATTCACCTTTCGTGTCCTTATCTGTTGGAATATTTAATTGTCGACATGGAACAACAGCTGAAGGCCATATGTCCCTGGAGGTAGTGTGTGTGTGTAAACAGACACCGGTGTTAATATTCATGTCATACCATCTATTTATAACCATGTGCCTGCAGGCTGTGTGTGTCTGAGGTGGGAGGCCTGGCCATGGCTGCAGCCGGAGAGCTCCACAGCCCAGTAAGCTGCAGCTCAGAGGATGACTCCACAGAGCCCTACACCACAGAGAGACTGAGCAGACTGCCTGGAGGCTACACGCCTCTCACTGAACCCTTCAATGCCCTGGACATAGACTTCAACAACGTGCAGGTCAGCGGCAGTAGAGCGTCTTTATGTGTACATAGATAACATATAAACCAGAATTACATCTCTATGGGGAACTGTTAGTTATCATCAACAACTACGACTTACAGCCTCACAGTGGCATTGCTGTCTGTAGATTCTGTATATTGATAACAAAACAATATCAAAAGCCTCATACTCTCTCAAGCTTTTCAAAATCGAACAAGCTAGTTTGCGTGATATTTGGCTATATGTTCCAAGAATACAAGAGCAGTGATTGTATTATGCTATGCTAACTGTACCCCAGGAGCTGGAGGGTCTGTGCTCCAGGGAGGTGAGCCGGGTGCGTCTGCCTGTAACTGGGGAGGGTCTGCTGGACGCTCTGGCCGTGTGGTTCCAGCTCCACCTGGACCAGGAGAGTAGCCTGTCCACCGGCCCTAAGGAGGACACCTGCTGGGAGCAGGCCATCTACCCCGTTCAGACACCACACAGTAGGATCATTTATATAAGACATGAATGTACACTGAGTGTACAAAACATTAGGAACACCTTCCCTTTTGCCCTCAGGACAGCCTCAATTCGTTGGGGCATGGACTCTGTAAGATGTCGAAAGTGTTCCACAGGGATGCTGGCCCTTGTTGACTCCAATGCTTCCCACAGTTGTCAAGTTGGCTAGATGTCCTTTGGGTGGTGGACCATTCTTTATACACACAGGAAACTGTTGAGTGTGAAAAACCCATCAGTGATGCAGTTCTTGACACGCTCAAACCGGTGCTCCTGGCACCTACTACCATACCCCATTGAAAGGAACTTAAATCTTGTTTCTTTCCCTTTCACCCTCTGAATGGCACACATACACAATCCATGTCTCAAAGTTTAAATATCCTCCTGCACTTCAACACCGATTTGAAATGGATTTAACAAGTGACCTCAATAACGGATCAAAGCTTTCACCTGGTCAGTCTATATCCCTCAAACTCAACTCTGGACCTTGAAGCCAGTTCCACTGCCTTTTTTTCATTGTTCTCCTCTAATCAGGCACTGATTTTTAGACCTGGGACATCAGGTGGGTGCAATGAATTATCAGGTAGAACAGAAAACCAGCAGGCTCCGAACCTCGTAGGGTAAGAGTTGAGTACCCCTGGTCTATTTCATGGAAAGAGCAGGTGTTCATAATGTTTTGTACACTCAGTGCCTATACACATGCAGTGAGGTAGTATATTTAGACAACTGCACACTACTCCACTGTAGGTGTATGATGTAGTGTTGCAGTGCGTAGGGAGCAGTGCGTAGGGAGCAGTGTGCATAAACATCTACATGTTTATGTAGACATAGATCCCTTCTAATCATACAGTAGGGATGCATAGATCCCTTCTACATAGATCCCTTCTAATCATACAGTAGGGATGCACAGAATGCACTGTAGAGACTGATCAAGTTCTACACAGATTCTCCTGACATCCACTCAGAACAACTATTGCAGTAATAAATGACACATATATTACATACTGTACATAATATATACAAATGGTGTTCTTGCATATTCCGCTGTAATATTTGTCCCCTTCTGATGTTTGCAATGCAATTCCCCATTCCATCAAACGGGGGCAGTAGGCTACATATAGAAGAAACCTATTCCATTGAAGACAGTAGGCAATGACTGAAGTCAACTTAGACTGTAACCTCAAGGCTGTTATTGGTTGTCTTTGGTTTGTCTAGCTGGATTTCACAACCATGAACATTCAAATGGATTGAATGAATTCTACGCAAATAGGCTTGACCTTTGTCTGCAAACAATTCTGTATTCCTTTATCTTGTCAGGCTATTGTGCTCTATCCAGACGTGGAACAACAAAGTGAAGTTGTACCGTGGTGGTGTCATTCAGCTGCTGAGCTCAGTGTTTCTGTACAGCAGTGTTGCTAATTGACAGGGGCAGCGTCTAGGGACCCACCAGACACCATCCCCGCTATTATTCCCGATGATCATCGACATCCGTTTCCCGGCTGCCGTGGCGAGACAGACGGGTGCACCGGGATCGCCTGTGACACTCTTTAGTGTTCATGAATCTCTTATAGGCTATACATATGTATTTTCCCCAAACGCCCCCTGACAGCGACAAGCCACACGTTGCCGTGATGACACAAACAGATGTTATTCCTACAGGAATCTCTCTCTGTCTCTCTGTCTGTGTGCCTCCCTCCCTCCGGAATCTCATTTCCCCTGCTCCTACCCCTCTCTTCCTCTCCCTCTTTCTTTTTGTGCAGTGGCAAAGCATCTTGTTCCATGCCAGTTCTGTTTACTTGTTGTTGTGGTTCATGAATAAACAGTCATGTGTGCAACAAGGCCTTATAAAAAAGAAAGGAATCAACTTGTTACTTATGATATGCCAAGAATTTGTACGTCATTTGCAATTTTACGTGCTTTATTTATTAGACTTGGAAAAGGGTCACACACTTCAAAACAAATGTACATACAGTGAGTGTATAAAACATTATGAACACCTGCTCTTTCCCTGACATAGACTGACCAGGTGAAAGCTTTGATCCCTTATTGATGTCACTTGTTAAATCCACTTCAATCAGTGTAGATGAAGGGGAGGAGACAGGTTTAAGAATTGAGACATGGATTGTGTATGTGTGCCAGGGTGAATGGGCTAAACATTTAAGTGATGGTGCAACGCATTGGATGGTTGTTTATTCAATGTCGATAGGTTTGTATCTGTCCTTATTCAAATGAACCATAAAATGAAATGTCTCGTCAGATTTTCCCCTGAGGCCTGGTGACGAGCTCATCGTGGAGATCTCCTGCCGGGACGCCTACCTGAGACTCTGCAGCGTTGCCGTAGCGAGAGACGGACAAGAGTTCCGTCTAGACGACTGTCTGGATCCAGACGAACCTAGAAACAACCCAGGCCCGAGCGGCAATCCCAACCCAAGCCTTAACGCCGAGGCAGAACTGTGCAGTGCCCTAGCTTGCCTCGGGACAGAGCAGAGCAGTGGACCTCGAGACTACACCATGCTGGAGTGTGCTGAAATGGCCCTCCTCAACAACCAGCCCTACCACGATAGTTTCCGCAGGGCACTGGCTAAACTCATCACCAACCTGAAGGACGCTCGTTCGGTCCAGGGTCCCAGCCAGGGTCAAGGGTTAGAGGTCATGCCTCTCACTGACCCCCCCAGTGGCCCTATGGACCCTGGTCCAGACCCCTTCTATGTGCTGGACGTGTCCGAGGGCTTCTCTGTTCTCTCCCTCATGGCAGCCAGTCAGGGCCAGGTGAAGGCCTATAGTTCGGTAGAGAAGACCCAGCACCAGGCGGTGCTCAGGAGGCTGGCCAGGGCCAACGGTGTCCCAGAGGAGGCTCTCGAGTTCTGGCTGAACCAGGTGGAGGACGAGCAGGCGGTGCTCCAGAGACCCTCCAGGGAGAAGCTGTGGAGCGCCATTATATTAGACTGTGTGGAGACCTGTGGCTTAGTGAGGCAGAAGCTGATGGAGAAAGCCACCCTAGCCAGGTAGGAAGATGGAGCAAGTGTTGCTGGGAAATATAGTTTTGGTAGACTACTTGGGTTTGGAAGAATCTGTCCCTTTTTTGTACAAATGTTTGATTGTTTTGGTGGGGTCCATCCATGGCAGGTGCCTGTTGGAGGACGGCGGTCAGATCTTCCCAGAGAGAATAGTGTTGTACGGGATGCTGGTGGAGTCTGACACCCTGCTGCTGGAGAGTGCTGTCCAGGGCCAGGAGCCTACACTGGGCTTCAACATCGCCCCGTTCATCAACCAGTTCACTGTGAGTTAGTGACACACCTCCCCAGATCCGCTGCATGCATACTGTGTCTCCCCACCTGCCTTGCATATGTCGTCACTAGGGCCTGAGGTTTTAATGATATAGTTAAGCAATAAGGCCAGAGGGGTTGTGGTATGTGGCCAAGGGCTGTTCTTATGCACGATGCAACACGAAGTGCCTGGATACAGCCCTTAGCTGTGGTATGTTTGCCAGATACCACAAACCCCCAAGGAGCCTTATTGCTATTATAAACTGGTTATTAAAGCAGTAAATATGAATGTTTTGTCATACCTGTGGTATACAGTCTGATATACCGTTTATATATAATATATATATATCTCTTTACACCGTGTACAAAACAATAGCAACACCAGCTCTTTCCATGACAGACTGACCAGGTGAATCCAGTTGAAAGCTATGATTCCGTATTGATGTCACTTGTTAAATCCAATCAGTGTAGATGAAGGGGAGGAGAAAGGTTAAAGAAGGATTTTTAAGCCTTGAGACAATTGAGACATGGATTGTGTATGTGTCATTCACAGGGTGAATGGGTAAGACAAAATATTTAAGTGCCTTTAAACGGGGTATGGTAGTAGGTGCCAGGCGCACTGGTTTGAGTGTGTCAAGAACTGCAACGCTGCTGGGTTTTTCACACTGAATCATTTCCCGTGTGTATCAAGAATGGTCCACCACCCAAAGGACATCCAGCCAACTTGACACAACTGTGGAAAGCATTGGAGTCAACATGGGCCAGTCCATGCCCCGACAAATTGAGGCTGTTCTGAGGGCAAGCGCCATGCTCTACCAACTGAGCTACAGAGGACCGAGTCCGCTCACATTGTCAGGAAAACCTCCTGGCTCTAGTCACGCTCCCCAGCTCTAAATGTGCATGCACTATACTCTGATAATTAACAAAGTTGTATAGTAAATTTACTGCATGGTTAGGGGGAAAAGTATGGTCAACTCAGAAATTCATTCTACGTGACACAACTCCCAAACCTTTCTCGCTCAACATGTCTCCTCTCCTCTCATATCTGGTATTCCCTCTCATGTCACTGATGCAATAGTCATAGTATTGACAGCTGCCTCAATGTTCTTTGTACCTTGCATCATTCTTCTGATTCAAAGGACAGGCTCCTGAGACACACCAACATGTTGCCTGAGGGTTTTAACATCTTCACTCAAGATGGCTGCTGACATATAATGCCAACCCCCCCCCCACTTCAAATATTCTGGCGAAAGCTAAACATTGTTTTCTTATAGTTTCTTTCGCAGTACTGTTAGTGGTTCTCGGTCTGCTGTATTGCAGTTGCGCTCAAGTGAACCAATTTGAAAGGGCACAATACATTTAAAAACTGTCCTTTTACAAGTCAAATTTTGCTTGCAATGCAACCTTCTACGTTGAGACTTCTTTTTTTTCTTCTTTTATCTGGCTTTCCGTCCGTATTTACGGGGAGCTGAGAAATCCTTTTAAGTTGTCCGTCTTTTCCGGTGTCTTGTTGGCGCTCTAATTTTCGCCGTTGGCTCCGGCGGGACGGCAGTTTGTTTAAACAGATGTTGTCTCTGAAGAGCTCAGACAAGGGCACGCCATAGCACGACTGTCACACTGGGGAAAGCATTCATTCACACGGCTTCACGTAAGGGCATCCCTACCTGGATCCATCACTAAGCATTACATCAATGACATCAAACGGAGAGTGGCGGAGACACCGTGAGCTGTGACAGGGAGGAGGAGGCGGCATTCGTTTGTTCTCTGTGACAGTGACACTCCCACTCTGTCGCTCGATCAGAACTCTCCTCCTGCTTTCTAGAGCGGCGCGTTGCAGCAGGTCACATGATGCACATGACTCTAAAGGAGTTCTAAGAGTTGGAGATTTTGTTAAAAACACCTGACAACTAGTGAAACTAGCTGGAGAGGTTTGGGAAATACTGAACTAGACTACATGGACTGCCTTGTCATTCTGTTTAAAGGAGTTGAATTAGTCTCAGATGTAGGGTTGTATAGATGTCCGCTGAATGGACATCTAATATGTAACAACGATATGATATCTCTCCTTCCTAGGTTCCAGTCCATGTGTTTCTGGACTTGTCCACTCTGCAATGTAAACATCTCAGTGACTCTGTAGAACTCTTTATCCTGGACCTCATGAACACCAACGCCAACTATACCAACAGAGACGTCAAGGTAAAGACCCAACAGATTAATTTAGTTATAGATACATTATCAGATATTGTCTGAAACATTCACATAAAAAAAAAACATGGTAAATGGCACCATTGTCTGCTTACACATTATACTGAGGATAACACTGAGTTGCTAGATTCCTTGGCAGTGTCAGTACTTCCACTGAGCTGTGGCCCTGACCATAGAAATAAACTTTCAGGACTGTGTCTTTCAAAGATCATTCGTAAAAATCCGAATAACTTCACAGATCTTCATTGTAAAGTGTTTAAACAGTTTCCCATGCTTGTTCAATGAACCATAAACAATTAATGAACATGCACCTGTGGAACGGTCGTTAAGACACTAACAGCTTACAGACGGTAGGCAATTAAGGTCACAGTTATGAAAATTTAGGACATCAAAGAGGCCTTTCTACTGACTCTGAAAAACACCTAAAGAAAAATGCCCAGGGTCCCTGCTCATCTGTGTGAACGTGCCTTAGGCATGCTACAAGGAGGCATGAGGACTGCAGATGTGGCCAGGGCAATAAATTGCAATGTCTGTACTGTGAGACAGCGAGACAGGATGGACAGCTGATCGTCCTCGCAGTGGCAGACCACGTGTAACAACACCTGCACAGGATCGGTACATCCAAACATGACACCTGAGGGACAGGTACAGGATGGCAACAACAACTGCCCGAGTTACACCAGGGTACGCACAATCCCCCATCAGTGCTCAGACTGTCTGCAATAGGCTGAGAGAGGCTGGACTGAGGGCTTGTAGGCCTGTTGTAAGGCAGGTCCTCACCAGACATGACCGGCAACAACGTCGCCTATGGGCACAAACCCACCGTCGCTGGACCAGACAGGACTGGCAAAAAGTGCTCTTCACTGACGAGTCGCGGTTTTGTCTCACCAGGGGTGATGGTCGGATTCGCATTTATCGTCAAAGGAATGAGCGTTACACCGAGGCCTGTACTCTGGAGGGGGATCGATTTGGAGGTGGAGGGTCCGTCATGGCCCGGGGCGGTGTGTCACAGCAACATCGGACTGAGCTTGTTCTCATTGCAGGCAATCTCAACACTGTGCGTTACAGGAAAGACATCCTCCTCCCTCATGTGATACCCTTCCTGCAGGCTCATCCTGACATGACCCTCCAGCATGACAATGCCACCAGCCATACTGCTCGTGATTTCCTGCAAGACAGGAATGTCAGTGTTCTGCCATGGCCAGCGAAGAGCCCAGATCTCAATCCCATTGAGCACGTCTGGGACCTGTTGGATCGGAGGGTGAGGGCTAGGGCCATTCCCCGCAGAAATGTCTGGGAACTTGCAGGTGTTTTGGTGGAAGAGTGGGGTAACATCTCACAGCAAGAACTGGCAAATCTGGTGCAGTCCATGAGGAGGAGATGCACTGCAGTACTTCATGCAGCTGGTGGCCACACCAGATACTGACTGTTACTTTTGATTTTGACCCCCCTTTGTTCAGAGACACATTATTCAATTTCTGTTAGTCACATGTCTGTGGAGCTTGTTCAGTTTGTCTCAGTTGTTGAATCTCATGTTCATACAAATATTTACACGTTAAGTTTTTCTGAAAATAAACGCAGTTGAGGACATTTCTTTTTTTTGCTGAGTTTACAATTACTATTTTATTGATTACAATAGTGTATTTCTATGGCCCTGACTCTGTTTTTCTCCCAGGTCCAGGCTAGTGCCTCAGGCAGGGTGACTGCTGTGCCCTTCTGGTACCAGATCCACCTGAACGAGGAGATCAGCGTGAGCACCTTCAACCAGGACTCCCATTGGAAGCAGGCTGCCGTGGTGCTGCACCAGCCCCTGGCAGTGAGGGAGGGAGACTGGGTACGACTGGCCGTCACCCTGCAGAAGAGCTCCATCTCCATATCAGCCAGTATAGAGGAAGAGGCTGGGGAGACCGGGACTGTGGATTCTGTTAGAGAGTCCGCTCAGTGACTGTCTGTGATATGAACAGTACAAGAGTCAACTTCATAAGTGTTTTAAAGGAGGGAGTTGTGGTGCTTTTGATTCTACAAGAGCATCAAGTCCACTCAGTCTTACTGGGAGAGGTAAAGGTATCACTCTGGATTCTATATTATGAGTGTGAACTGCATACATGTCGAGGAGGGGAAGGGATTGGACTATGTATTCTCCGGAAGCGCCAGCTCTAAAATGACCCCACAAGGTCTACAATAGCTACCATCTCAATATGCCTTCTCTCAGGACTTTCACAAAGACATTTACATGTTTTATGCTTATCTTGAGACGTTTTGGTCTTCAGTGTGTTCATAATCTTGTTTTGGAATGACGTCTCTAGATTATGGTTGCAGTCCGAATTAAAATGTTTCGTATCAGCACTTACATTTTATCTCCAAAAGAATAATTTAGAAATCAAAGAAAATCATAATGAACAAACAAGGCACTTGGTGTCATCTCAACATTGTGTCAATTTCTTATTGACACTAGCAAAAACTGACAGTCACATTGAATTTAATTTATTGGAGGGTGAATGTTTGGAACCTTGAGTTGAACTTTCAAAGACAAAGGTGCTGACACGTTTTGATGTAGTACTTCCCTCAAGGTTAACACACTTGACACACATTCCTGATAGGAAGACGTTCTACTAATGGATGACAAGGAAACTAGTAAAAGACTGAAATCAATCCCTTTCAGTACGGTAAATCACAACTAATATCCCTGAAAAGCTTAAAACAGAAATTAGAATGGTAAGAAAAATGTCAGCTACATTGGTCCAACAAAATCTATAACCATGACTGTGTACGCATCAGTTTATATTTACAAATGAGAGGCAGACGTGAAATGTGTGTATTACATGATAGTGGATATAGTGTGGATACACTAGGACCACGTACGGCACATAGAAGAACAAGGCATCTGAGAAGATTAGAGACTGTTAGCGTTAATGCCAAAGTGAGACACAGCTTCATGCTTAAATCTGTACCATAGGTTCAAAGACCGTATTCAAGCATGTGCAAACCAATGATGTTCAGTACCAGTCAAAAGTATCCCTTCTCATTCAAGGGTTTTTCTTTATGCCAAAAATGTGCAAAGCTATCAAGGCAAAGGGTGGCTACTTTGAAGAATCCCAAATAAAAACATTTTGGGGTTCCTACATGATTCCGTGTGTTATTTCATAGTTTTGATGTCTTCACTATTAATCTACAATGTAGAAAATAGTAAAAAATTAAGAAAAACCCTAGAATGAGTGGTACTGTATATAAACCAATCATTGGTGCAAACCAGTATTTTGTACAAGTTTCAGTTTGAACGTTTCCGTAGCAACAACTAAAAGCCTTGGTAAATGATGAAGGAGTTTGTAGTGATATCACCCCGGTGCTATTATAGAACAAGTATACTGGTAAAATCTCTCACCGGCTTTTGAACTTGAAGTCCAGACCCATTACAATGAAGAGGGGTTATACTAAAATAAGGTATTATTTACCATTATGACTCAGTAGTACAATACAAGAAAAAAATATCTTAAGTGTCATGAGACCCTTACGAAAGCTTATGAACATTCTTCGAGCTGTCATTGACAGAGGTCCATCTGCATCAGCCCTGGTGGACGAATGACTCGCTACAATGTTGCTTGATTAACGTGTGCTTTTTCAACACTTGCTTTAAATTTGGTCATGTGCGGGTTAGCCAAATATCGTCTGTAGGGGAAACATAGCCAAGGCCATACTTGGTTCCTGCCCAATTGTGTTTGGTATAACGTGCATTCAGAGTTCCCATTGGAGAATTTTAGCGATGACGCTAAGTTAGGTGATAACGACAAGGTCTTCTGTAACTGAGTCTGTTGGCTCGTTGGTGGTGTTTCTGGGCTCTGGAGCTTGTCTACCATCGTCTTCCCTCTCCTCTCCATCCCCCTCTCCAATCCACTGAGCATTGCTGAGCCCGGCGGGGGCCGACAGGGAGTGGGGCGTTTGGGTTTGGCCCAGGCCCTGGTACCGACCCTTGGGGGACGCCGGGTTGGACAAGGCCTCCGTGGGACCGATGGCGTCCAGGGATCCTGGAGAAAGCAAGCCTGAGCGCTCGCCGTCGTCCTCCGCCTCACCGAAGTAGGTCTTCCTAGGTCGGCCCATAACCGTTCTCCCTGTATCAGGAAAGAAAGAATGTGTTTGAAGATATGAGAATGGCAATACACTCACATAATAGTGTAACATTTTTTATTCTCTCATGACATTCTATTAACATAAATCGAGTAGCTAGCCAATGCATTTGGTTCTGAGATGAATCCTTTTCAAACAAAGTTCTTAACAGCGGCTTATTCGATTCCATCCATGCATGACTGCTATTGAGTCAAGCCAAATGGGATGAGAACTAACCGACGTTGCGGACTTGCTCAGAGATGTCAGCCCTGACGTCAGAGATGTCCCACATGGCCAGGAAGGAGTCGAAGCAGGATCCCTCCTCAGCCTCCTGTATGTAGGGCTTGTAGGTGAAGCTGAAGTGGTGGGCGATGGCCGCCAGGAACATCTCCACACAGATGATGAAGTCCTGGATGAAGTATGGATGAAAGCTTGACTGTACAGCAAACCAAGTCTATTCTCACACCTGTTTCATGTACTTATGTAACAAACCATCATATCTATTTAAGTTATTTAGAAATCTTGCACAGGATAGAAGTCCTTGAGATGAATCATCTCGTTTTCTAGGGGCATGAGACCACAAGCCTCAACAGATATTACCTTATACCAAACAAGTAATTTTACAACTGCATTACTACAGCATTATGTAGCATTGTAGTAAAAGTGTTACTATGGCATTATACAGTGTTGGTATTGTCTTGCATTACCTGTAGGCCTGTAGCTACAGCCTCCACACTGTCCCAGTCCCACGTGTGTCTCTCTGAGATCACTCCAACCTTGACCAGGAGAGCGATGAACGCAGCTTGCCTAAGATAGATTCCAGACAACAGAGTGGAAATAATCAATCCTATACACTGCAGCCAACACAGGGAAAGCATTAACCCAATTACTGGCTATAATCCACACAGCTTTAAAACATACTTTGTTAATAAGTCCTACACATGCAATTCTGAAAAAAAGTTGTATAAGAAATACAAATGGGCATCCAAAACTGTGTTACTTTAATGGATAAAAATGCTAGATCCATGAATTGCAGACACATTGACTGGTAAACAAATATGTTATTAATCATGGAGGTCGATAACCTGGTCCCAGATCTGTTTGTGCTATGTCAATGGCTTGACATTGACCACAGGGGTTGGCAAGACAGCACAAACAGATCTGGAACCAGGCTAGGAGGTAGATTCAGGTGATCCAAAATGGCAGCCCCAAAAAAAGCACTCACCAGAAGGAGACGAACACCACCATTTTGACACACAGGAACTTCCCCACTGGTCTGATGGGGGCCAGTTCCTCTCTTAGGGCCTTGTAGAACAGCACCAAGCAGTACATGGCAAACTGGGAGAGAGAGGAGAGAGAATGATAAGAGAAAGAGATCACTTACTGAATGCTAAATATTTAATAATGTTATCTTTGTGGTGGTGGTATGGTGACAGGAAGTTTACAGCAATGTGGAGACAAGTGTGAAAAATACGGAACCTACCAGCTGGGACATATTGTTGAATATCACCAGGTACGTCCATGCATTGGTTGAGCTGAAGTTACCTTCATCATACACACCACAGAGCTGACATATCCTACAGGATAGTGAATGGAGACATGTGATATGACTTGATACAAAAAGTCAATTTATATGTGGTGAGTGTTAGGGAATAGGTTAGGTAGTTTAGACCGCACCCTACAGCTTACTTCCACACCCCAGTCCCCCAAGGGGTGGCAGCTTGGAGAGCCGTAAGGCTGCTGGTTGGTTTGGTGGCCATGATACTTTATTTATTTTAAAATCTTTAGGTTTGGGCATGCCTTTGGTATTTTTCCTTTTTGGACATATTTATGTTTCGTCACCATCTGAACAAATGATAATCTGCTTGGACTGGCCGACCCAGAAGTCAAGAGAGACAGAGCTGGCCCTGGACCAAGGTAAGGTTGCTGTCTCTCTGGGCACATGTACATTCAACACTTAGGCATATAACATAAGTCCATCCTGAATGGAAAACAGATCCTGTGAAAAACACTTACAAGGCAATAACTGTTGTGACTGGTCTGACAACCGTGTACTGCAACACTCCCAGCTTGCATCTCAATAGCAATACCCTGCAATAGGAAAACACGGTACACATTATTAAGGAAAGACATTCACACAAAATGTTATCTTTTTCCCACTATAAAATAGCACTAACATCTTACTAATCACCAGCTTTGTTTTTCATGAATCTCTTCCATTTCTTAAAATCAAAAACATCCTATGAAGAAAGATGTTGCAATACCTGTGGCTAAAACCGCAGATGCACAGCATTAGTTCAAATGCAGAGTAAACAAAACAGATGAGCCTAATGCTGTCTTTCTGTTCTTTAGGCTGGTGCATTTTTCCTAAAATGAGAACACGTTGTTCCACTTGCAAACACTCCTGGTTCTGTTCTTAATCAACTGCAGGCAGACATGCTACATATTACTATTGTTGCCTGACTGGGGCTCGTTTGGAGCTGGCGAGTAGCAATGGAGACTTGGAGAGACTTCAAGCAGCCAAACAAACACCTTGAAGGTGAACTTTCTAGAAAGAGACTCAAAATGGAGGCCACACAGACTGGAGCCACTTTAACACCCAACTTCCTGTTTTGATTATGAGCCTGAAATATAAATGTATACTTAAAACACATCAATGTGGTATAAAAACATGTTATTAATCCTAAAATATCCATTCATAACACGTAAAACAAGTGGTAGTTTATTGCTGCACAAAAACATAGACCTTCATCCTAAAATGTAAACTTATAACACATGGTATGGATAATATTATAGCTCCTTATTAGCCTGGCTGATTGCGCAGTAATGCCATAGATATTGATAGAGGTCTCTAACGGCCAAAAGCCTGTTTTAGTATGGACAGTGCCTTTAAGGACTTTCACAATTTTGAAGTAGTCAATTGAGTGGGACTTCCTATGGTTTAAGGAAGGATCACATAAATCCATCCAGGTCATAAGGAGGCTTCAGCCAATGAATTATAAGTGAACATTCCATAACCACAGGTGGCAGAAAATTTGCCAATCTTGACTTTATATATTTGTTCAAACAACACATTCCAGGTGGCAGTATGACCATTTAATTTTGTATACCAACTTATAAAAGTAGTAGAAGAAAATTCACTACTTCAAAATGGAGATAGCATCAATGCCCTGCCCATGCTCCCAGACACCCTAATGGGACAGATACAATGTTGCGTCTTCTATCTCTATGAGTAAAGCCAACCCCTATGTTTGTTCTCATGCCAAATGCACAGACCTAACAGATCTGGTACAGGGGCCAGTTCATTATAGCACACATACACTTAAAGAAATACAAAAACTATAAAAGCAACAAACTCACTCTCCCATGGGCCATGCCGGGCAGCAGCAGAGGGGAGGAAGGTGTTTCTGCTGCTCCTGCACCTCCAGCATCAGTACCAGGCTGGGGTACTGGTTACCCATGGTTGAGAGAGTGAGAGAGAAATAAAGAGAAGAGAGGAATTACAGTGTGAGGATATTGAAATAAATGTAGGCTACTCAGTCTAGCCTGGGATCCAGATGTGTTTGTGCTAGACTTATGTTTGGCATAGGACAAAGAGTGGCCATGATTGGAATGTTAGAACAAACAGGTCTGGCATCATTCTGTCAGGTCATGACAAGAATGTGTACCTGGTTTCCTAGGTAGTTGAGCAGGAAGATCATGAAGTTGTAGATGACGTATGCCTCGTAGCACTCCCTGCACGTGTCCACATAGATGGCAATGCTGGGGTACTTCAACGCAATCCACTGTGTGAGAGAGAAAGGGAGAGGGTGGGAGAGGAAGACGAGAGGAATGGGATCATAGATGGGCCATTACATTATCTCAATGATATGTTGCATGATAATAGTGAACACTTCAAACTATTGAAAACATTTACTCTGAAAAGTCAGTCAGGGAGTGAGGCATTTTTTTGTTTCTCTGTTTTGTTTTTCTAAAGGAGCTCTGTTCTCATTCTTTGGAAAGTAGGATAATGGAAATTGTGTGATAGGGGGAATGCTGAGCGTAGCAGATGCTAATTAGCATAACGAAACGAATTGAAGTGCCACGCTCATGTCAGGCGCTTTTTAGTTTTACTACTGTCAAAGCTACAGTGACTTCTTCTGTTAACTTCTTTTGTCAAATATTTGTAACTTAACAATAAACCAATGTGGACTTTTAAGAACATCTAGCTACATGATCAAGAATTGAAGGCATTACTTACACTGTCCAAACTGTAAATGGGGACCATCCATAATATTCTGTAAAAGAAAAAGGAGACGAGATCATTCACAATCAGTTAGGTTATATTGTACATCATTCAAGATAAAGACACAAACCCATGATGGTAATGAAGTAATACTATCCTACAGCCGTGACAGAGTAGCCTTTCACTTACCTGATAATTGGTTTCTGTAGCTCTGGTTGAGTATAGTTTACAAGATGCTGCAGGATCCCCCATAGTGATATGGGTATGGTCATGAACACGAATATCCCAGCTATGAACCATGCTTTGTTATGGGTACCAACCTGAAAGGTATAAATGACGTATATAATCAACATCCAAACAACAAAGCATGGACTAGGCTATTCAGTGTCAAGTAACGATATGATTGGGCTGCAATGATACCAACTGACCTCTGATTTCTGTAGTTCCCAGATGCACAGGGGTAGTAGGACGACAAGCACAACCAGAAAGTATAGAAGAACGACCAGAGGCCGAATCCATCTCCTCCAGTTGCCACAAGTACAAGGCATATTTGTAATGGTAAGCTAGTTAGCCACAGCAAGTTGTCAAGCGTCCTACACTCACTGGGTCAATAGGTGAAAACAAAGCTAATGCTAACTAGCAAGCAAGCTAGCTAGCTAACAACTAGCTATTACCGCTGCCAGCTATAGCTTGGTATAAGAGTTCGTTTCAAATGTCATTTGGGAAGCATGAATACTGAACGACAATTTCCAAACACATTGTAACGTTAGCTGCTTTGCTAAACCAGAAATTGGTAGCTAGCTAGCTAACGTTAGTCAGCTGATCTCATGATTCACTATAAACAAACAATGAATCCACGCTGCATCCATTCCAAACGAAAGCTCTTGATAAAATTCAAAACATATATTGATACTCTAATAAAATCCAACTGGTCAAAAACAACGCCGTTCTTGTATTAATAACGATACATTAATTTCTAAAACTTCCTAAACATCAAAAATAAGTTTTACAACGTAACTGATGGTTACTTCTTGTTGACGTTCTTGACAAATGCCGCCCATGCTTCAATCTGATTGGATATGGAAAAGGTCTCTATCCTTTTCATTGCTCACCTTTTTACTCCATCACAATGGATGACTTGGGCACAGATGTAGTTCAGTTGATCTGCAATCTGAGTACTCATGTATGCTCCACTAGATGGCAATGCAAATCAATCATTCTCAGTATTTCACACAAGTGGAAAAGGATGGTTCATTTAAATGACCAAAAGTTGTTAAGAATAACTCAACAGTGTAAAATAATGACAAAGTATAAATGTGATGTCCGCTGTGGAAACTAATTTTCATCATCATGCTCCACATTCAGCTAGCTTAACTTCTCTCATTTTTTCATACTGGAGTTGGCTCCTCTCTCTCTATCTCTTATTTATATATATTTCTTTCTCTCTTTCCTTGCTGTAAAACATGTGGCCTGTCAATAAATGGTTCTAATTAAGATTCTTAAGAAGTGAGAAATGGTGTGAGAGGATTAAGTCCAAAAGCTCCACTAATTCCTATAAAAGCTTTCAGAAAGGTGCAAGTCAGCACAAAATATTTAGTCAAGTGAAACCATTTGTCCAAAGAAAGATAACACAAGGAAGATGAATGACAATAGGAATTTATTTGGCTGAAGTTTCTTTAAAAAATCTCTACTACAAGCTATCACAAGGCCATCATTTGAAAAACACAACGACCATCTTTGTATAGTCCTAGGATAACTATTTCAATACAGATCTGTTATCCTTTAAACAATTTAAATTGTTAAATAATTTCAGAGAAGCATACGTTGCTCCGTTAATTAGAGTGGAGTAAATAGGCCATAGTCAATTAGGCTCTCTTTTCTTTGTCCAATTGAAGGTTTTCAATGTATTTATTCCAGTTGAAACTTGTTTAGTTGAACATTAAGCTCCACATTGAATACATTGAACCACAACAGAGAATGTGATCTGGGTCTAGCTCAGTGCAGGGAAGCAGAGAAAGTCAAGGATGTGGGATTTGAGCTTATGTTAATTAGAGATACCTGTTAACAAATTGTTTAAGGAATGTGCTTGTTATTTTTTTAACGAATGTATGTGCATTTACAGCAGTGAAGACAAGGACTGCATTTCTTACCACAGAGTGCAGATATCAGGGAAACTTCTCAATTTAAATATATTTATTGGAGTGACAATCTACTTATACTTCAACATGCAGTGGGGTTGAAGTGAAGGTCACTACACTTATTTCATGACTTGAAGCCAGTGCTGGGAACTAGGAACAGTTTTAATGTGTTTGCCTGATCTGCTATGTATCATTGGAGACCTGCTCTTTTAACAAACAACCTCTCTCAGTCACGAAACCAAGAATCATGGAGAATGTGAAACAGACAAGCTTTATAACCCCTCGGCGGTCTGCTTTAATTACTCTCGCAACGGTGACGAGGAGTGAAATAATGTTTTACGCAGAGAAGGTTGTCGGCACAAACTTTTCCATGATGAGGGCAGATGGTGGGTTGAAATGACTAGGCTTGTAAAACAAAATAGTAATCATTCTACCTCATTGTTCACTCATTGTTTGTTTAGTTCTGGGAATGAATTACAAGATTTCAAGGAGTTTTAGGCCTCTTGTTGCCAGCAATTTGTTTCACTAAAGCTGTTCTGACATTTTTCTAAAGGATTTTATACTCAAACAGCATTGAGTATGAAGAAAGTTATAGAAAGAGCCTAGGGAGGAGAAGTCTGACTATGAATCTCTCTCTCCTCTCTTTCGTTCAGAGTGTGTTTCCCTGTTTAATGAGTGGAGGCAGAACTTTCCTTTGTGTTGCACCATCCGTCCCCATCGTTTCACTAGCTACTGCCCCACAGTCACAGAAATCACTGGTTGTTACCAGACAGATTGTTCATGAATTTTGAATTTATCCTTTTGGCTTTTATAAATTAGAAATGGTCTTTGCCACCACAGTCATGCGAGCGAGCTGGCGCCTTGGTGGGTTATAGCTTGGAGGGATTGCTATGGAAAATGGCATTAGGAACACAGCCATGTTAGGGCCGGGTAGGATAAACATGTGCTGTGTTTGATCAAACTGAAAACATATTTGAGCGTAGACAATGTGACGTCGATAAGATCCCACTGAAGCATCATTTTACAGTGCACAATAAGGTTATTTGGATGGCACATAGAACTGTAGGAGGATTTGTTAAGAAATGTGAATGATTGGGGACAGTGGCACAATGGAAAATGTGTCTGACGACGGATTAGAAGATTCTAGGTTCGACCCCTGGCTGTCTTGGCACTGTATTTAAGGGCCTCCCGAGTGGCGCAGCGGTTTAATGCACTGCACCGCAGTGCTAGAGGCGTCACTACAGACGCTGGTTTGATCCCGGGCTGAATCACAACCGGCCGTGATCAGGAGTCCCATAGGACGGTGCACAATTGACCCAGCGTCGTCCGGGTTTGGCCATGGGGGCTTTGGTTGGCTCATCGCGCTCTAGCGACTCCTTGTGGCGGGCCGGGTGCCTGCAGGCTGACCTCGGTCGTAAGTTGAACAGTGTTTCCTCCGACCCATTGGTGCGGCTGGCTTCCAGGTTAAGCAGGCGGGTGTTAATAAGCGTGGTTCGGTGGGTCATGTTTCGAGGGAGGCATGACTCGACCTTCGCCTCTCGAGCCCATTGGGGAGTTGCAGCAATGAGACAAGATCGCAAAGGGGGTACAAAATATATACAGTGGCAAGAAAAAGTATGTGAACCCTTTGGTAATACCTGGATTTCTGCATAAATCTGATCTGATCTTCATCTAAGTCACAACAATAGACAAACACAGTCTGCTTAAATTAATAACACACAAACAATTATACGTTTTCATGTCTTTATTGAACACACCGTATAAACATTCACAGTGCAGGGTGGGAAAAGTATGTGAACCCTTGGATATAATAACCTCCTTTGGCAGTAATAACCTCAACCAAAGTTTTCTGTAGTTGAGGATCAGACCTGCACAATGGTCAGGAGGAATTTTGGACCATTCCTCTTTACAAAACTGTTTCAGATCAGAAATATCCTTGGGATGTCTGGTGTGAACCGCTCTTTTGAGGTCATGCCACAGCATCTCAATCGGGTTGAGGTCAGGACTCTGACTGATCCACTCCAGAAGGCATATTTTCTTCTGTTGAAGCCACTCTGTTGCTTCTGGGTTTTGGGTCGTTGTCCTGTTGCATCACCCAACTTTTGTTGAGGTTCAATTGGTGGACAGATAGCCTTACATTCTCCTGCAAAATGTCTTGATAAACTTGGGAATTAATTTTTCTGTTGATGATAGCAAGCTGTCCAGGCACTGAGGCAGCAAAGCAGTCCCAAACCATGACGCTCCCTCCACCATACTTTACAGTTGGGAAGAAGGTTTTGATGTTGGTGTGCTGTGACTTTTTTTCTCCACACATAGTGTTTTGTGTTCCTTCCTTCCAAACAACTCAACTTTAGTTTAATCTGTTCACAGAATATTTTGCCAGTAGCACTGTGGAACATCCAGATGCTCTTTTGCTAACTTCAGACGTTCAGCAATGTTTTTTTTGGACAGCATTGGCTTTTTCCTGGTGTCCTCCCATGAACACCATTCTTGTTTAGTGTTTCACGTATCGTAGACTCGTCAACAGAGATGTCAGCATGTTCCAGAGATTTCTTTAAGTCTTAGCTGACACTCTAAGATTCTTTTTAACCTCATTGAGCATTCTGCACTGTCATCTTTACAGCAATCAGTCATCTTTGCAGGATAACAACTCCTAGGGAGAGTAGCAACAGTGCTGAACTTTCCCCATTTATAGATAATTTGTCTTACTGTGGACTGATGAACATCAAGGCTTTTAGAGATACTTTTGTAACCCTTTCCAGCTTTATGCAAGTCAACCAGCCTTAATCTTGTGTCTTCTGAGATCTCTTTTGTTCAAGGCATGGTTCACATCAGGCAATGCTTCTTGTGAATAGCAAGAAGTTAGTGTTTTTTATAGGGCAGGGCAGCTCTAACCAACATCTCCAATCTCGTCTCAATGATTGTACTCCAGGTTAGCTGACTCCTGACTCCAATTAAGCTTTTGGAGAAGTCATTAGCCTAGGGGTTCACACACTTTTTCCAACCTACACTGTGAATGTGTAAATGATGTATTCAATATAGACAACACAGAAATTATTGTATTTTTCTTATTAGTTTAAGCAGACTGTGTTTGTCTGTTGTTGTGACTTAGATGAAGATCAGATCAAATGTTTTGATCAATTTATGCAGAAATCCAGATAATTCAAAAGGGTTCACATACTTTATCTTGCCACTGTATATTTTTGAATGAACTGAACAGTCTTGTTACTTAGTTACAAAACATCTGAGTAGGAGAGCTGATCTAGGACCAGGTCTCCTTTGCCCATCTAATCCTATTCATTATGATCTGAAAATTAACACTGATCCCAGATCAGCAGTCTTACTCCGAGACGCTTTATGAATATGGGCCCTGCGAAGTTACTGTATGAAAATCAATGTATGCAGAGGTGGAGCCATACTGTCTGATTGTTGACTGGCACCAAGTGATACAGTATCAGCCAAAGTGCACCGCCCTCATCAGGGGAATACACAAGTCTGCAATTATTCAGAGATTACTTATTTATCTTAATACATCTACCTAAGGTCTGTGTGTTAGGAAGTGTTCAAATTCACCCAGGGAACTTACTTCAGCTGTGCTGTTTCTTCTCCTGAACAATAACTAACAGACTGGAATAGAATAGATTTTTAGCTTGACCTACAAAAGTGTTCTAGATTAGAATGATATGCATTCAGATCATATGTATTGGCCTATATGAAAACAAAGCAAAGTTATATCATTATAAGAAACAGACATTCATATTTCTAATCACGAAAATGCGTCATCATTCATCCTGTTTTCTGTCAATTTTCTGGATCCGGTCCCTGTAGACTGATATTTCTGGATGCTGTGTGTTTCTGAGATCACTTGCATGAAAGATGAGGTCACCCATACACCTCTTGAAATAGCCCAAAATAGCCTTACAATCTGATTGGCTGAAAGAGTAGGCCTATGCGTGACAATCTGATTGGCTGGAAGAGTAGGCCTCTAACATGATGAACCAATAATATCTCCCAGACCATATCATTATCCAATCATCAATCCAGTTTGGTACAGTTTCTACTGGTTCCAGGTTACTCTGTATGGCAGAACTCCACGTGGTATTAGAAATGTGTTATTGATATTATTCTGTGATTGAGGGGGGATTCTTGAGAGGAAATGCAGAGCTAAGTCGATGTCGACTCTTGTGGCATGAGGTAGGGTTGACCCTGAAGTGTGATGTGCTTGTTTGGACTCAACACCAATCCATTACCTCAGTACTAAACCTGGGTTCAAATAGTATTTGAAATCTTTCAAATAATTTATCTTGGCTTGATTGAGCTGGCCTGGCACAACGAAACCAAATTGAATAGTCCCAAAAGTGCCAACCCCTGCCTTCTGTATTTTTAGGCTGACTAAAGCCGCTAAAAGTATTTGAAATAATTTCAAATACTTTATTGTTGGCTTTTGTCAACCTAAAAAGCCGGAAGGCAGGGTTTGGCACCTTTGGGACTACTCCATTTGGTTTCAAATAATTTCGCTGGGCTTGATTGAGCTGGCCTGGCACAACGAAACCAAATGGAATTGTTTCAAATACTATTTGAACCCAGGTCTGTCAGTGCATCTGTGTAATGCTGAGAGACAAGTAGAGAAGCCTGACAAAGGGCACAGGCTATTATTAAAGTCTATGGTGGTATGTTTCAGAATAGCTATTCTCTTCTTGCATCTGTCTGTAGCCATTGATGTTTACTTAGAACTCAGTTGGTGATTGAGTTGTTAATGTTGTGAAATCTAGCTAGTATAAGGATTTCAACACAGTTGTATCACGTTTTATCTTAATTCCTTACTCTGTGTACACAGTATGTAGCGAATACAATGGCCTAATTAAGAATGAACAACGTACAACCCATTATAAACTATTCAATTAAGATTGACTTTATATAACATTTATCCTAGTTTCAAACTATAGTGCATCTTCCCAAAGTATCTCTTCACAATTTTCTCAGCTCCCTTTCAAAACTCATAGACTTTCTCATTATCGACCCACCATAGTTCGGTATATGTAGTCCATCTAGTCCTCACTGTTGTGTTGTATGCATCTTAAGTCTGAGTGGCAGCTGAGAGCATGGGTTTGAACTCTGCTGAATAAAGAGAGACATCCATCAGACATCGTTCTTCAGCAGAGAACAGCCTGCACTGTATAATAACCCTCTGATGCCTCTCCACACGCACGTGCACGCACACACACACACACACACACACACACACACACACACACACACACACACACACACACACACACACACACACACACACACACACACACACACACACACACACACACACACACACACACACACACACACACACACACACACACACACACACACACACACACACACACACACACACACAGAACTTAACCCTCCAATGCCTTGTCATTCGTGAACAGTGTTTGGCCTTCAACATTAAGGACTTGGCTCTGTTCACCATGTTCTATATAGAGGAGCCTCTTTGGCCCTTTTGAGGTCCTCTGTTTTTTGCCTTTGAGCTTTATTCATTTCACTGCTGGCAACAACCAAGTTTCCCACCAAATTCCACAGACCTAAAACCATCCTCTCTCGCTTGTTCTCTATTGCACTCTCACTTTCTTTCTTGCACTCTCTCTCTCTCTCTCTCTGTCTCTCTCTCTCTCTCTCTCTCTCTCTCATGGTCATGCCTTTTGAGTCTCATGTTATTTTTTTGTCATCCATTTCATTAAAGCCAGACATTTTTATATTCTTCAACCACAGTTGTGAGAGGAATTCAGTGTTTTCAAGCTTACTGGAAAGAGACAAAAAAAATGTTTTGCAATGAATATGGAACACTTTCATAAGGATCATGACTTAGAATTACCTGTTATCACCAACCCACTGAAACAAGTAACAAATTAGCTCTCAACACATCTATGACACTGACATTACTATTGGTTTTGAGGCAGAAATTATTTTGGCTCAGCTTATTTTGGTCTGAAATCAAGAATATAAATATTTAAAAAACTTTGTTTCCTTTTTTGTCTCCCTCTCCTCCAACCCTAGCCACTCAGGCCCTACCCAGATGGTCAAGCGGCATCACAATCTTTGCTTTCTCTCCCACTACTCTCTCCTCTTCTAACCTATCATCTCTCCCTTCTGCTAAATCCTTCTCCCTCCTGTCTCCTGATTCTGCCTCTTCGACACTATTCTCCTCCCTTTTCTGCATCCTATGACTTACGCTGTCTCCTTTCCTCCCGGCCGACTCGGCCCTCCCCTCCTGCTCCATGGAGGAAAATGGAGGAAAACTTTTGGAGGACCTATCATCCGTTCACTCCCTCCTCTCTACCTTCTCTTCCTCTGTATCCACTGACTTCTTTCTCCCCTCCCTCTCCAGATGAAATCCTGCGACTAGTGAAGTCTGGCCACCCGACAACCTGCCCGCTCGACCCTATCCCCTCCTCCCTTCTCCAGACCATCTCTGGAGATCTTCTCCCATTCCTCACTTCCCTCATCAACTCATCTCTGACGATCTTCTTGAACCTATCCAGTCAGGCTTCAAAGACGGGTCACTCAACCAAGACTGCTTTTCTCTGTGTCACGGTGGCTCTCCGCACTGGCAAAGCTGACTCTCTCTCCTCTGTTCTCATCCTCCTAGATCTATCTGCTGCCTTCGACACTGTGAACCATCAGATCCTCCTCTCCACCCTCTCAGGGCTGGGCATCTCAGGCTCTACACACTCTTGGATTACATCCTACCTTGCAGGCCGCTCCTACCAGGTGACGTGGAGAGGATCTGTGTCTGCACCACGCACTCTCACTACTGGTGTCCCCCTAGGCTCGGTTCTAGGCCCTCTCCCCTTCTATCTATACACTAAGTCATTCAGCTCCATCATATCCTCACATGGTCTCTCCTATCATTGCTGTGCTCATGACACTCAACTACTTTTCTTCTTCCCCCATTCTGACACCCAGGTGGCGACACGCATCTCGGCGTGCCTGGCAGATATCTCAGCTTGGATGTCGGCCCACCACTTCAAGCTCAACCTAGACATGACGGAGATCTTAAGATGAATGCAACAACTGTAAGTCGCTCTGGATAAGAGCGTCTGCTAAATGACTAAAATGCTAAAATGATCATCTTGATTAAAAACGATATCGGTCACAATATTTAGGTTGTCTAAGAAGATTTCATGGTGTTCACTTTAAATGTCCAACACAACCATGTAACTAAAGCCATTGCACTGATCTCAAGCAAAGAGTTGAGATCCTGCAGATTTGATCAAAGTCGTTCTCCATTCTTCTTTTCACCTAATTTTTCACCTGATTTACTTAACAAAAGGCACATCTCAATAGGTGGTCCAGGTATCCTCTTTTGTTCTCTATGGCTCCTCAAGAAAGGGGAGAGGCCGATGACATCACATCTCCCCATCAGACCAACTCCTTGAAGTTTTCAGTTTTGTCTAAAAAACACTATATTTCTCAATGTATTACACCAGTGTACTTTACTGTATTTATATATATAGCTTTTCAACAGTAAAAATTCTGAAATCGCTGGTGGACGTCTTTAAGCTAACAAGACAAGTTATGTTTAACAGCTCCTCTATTTGGGAGCTCTGATAACAGTCACTCATATGGGCTGGCTTGATTACATTCCCTCTCTCCAAGCAATTCAGTTCACATCCTCTCAGTTGACATGGTAACCCTGAGGGCGGTGTTGCCAAGCAACAAGCAAGCAGGTCACAGTGCACTTCAAATCACTCCCAGACCAGCTTGTGTTTCCTTCCCACAGACACTAAGAAAAGAAAAAAAAGAGGCCCCTTATCCTCTCAGAAAGAGAAGAGTATTTCTATGACATGTCAGTATAAAGTTCATAACTCCTCAGTAAAGCAATGCGAGAGGTCATACGCTTACAAATTCCAAAGTAATTAAATGTAATGCATATCAATGTAAAATGTAGAACTCCTTAGTAATGCCATGTTTAATGTTCTTATGCTTACACATGTCGAAGTATTTACGTTATGCATATCAATATAACGTTAATCTCTCATTAGTAATGCAAGGCAAACGGTATACACTTAAATGATTTTTATTAGGATAAGCAGCAGCATTTCTGTATGAAACATGAGAAACAAATGTGTCAAAAAATAATACAATTTTCTATAGAGGGGTATGATGCCTCTGAATGAACATTATAGTGGTAAAATACCATGTATTGATATGAGTGGTTAAACTGAAAAGCCTTTATCTTTGACACTGTCTGATATGCTGTAGATAGTGCCACAAACACTCAAACGGAAAAAGTGCAAAGAATCACACACACACACACACACACACACACACACACACACACACACACACACACACACACACACACACACACACACACACACACACACACACACACACACACACACACACACACACACACACACACACACACACACACACACACACACACACACACACACACGCACATTAATTGTATTCATAATACATGTATTCACATATCAAATGTATAAAGCAGTATAGTCACCTAGGTAGCTGATATGATTTAAACACCAACTGGTATATTTATCATCACAAAAAAAAAAAACGAATAAAAAATCCTGCCTCAGGCAAAGGACAAATAATAACCACATTCTGTATATATGATAAAGAACATAGCAAAATATAACACCATATAAAAACTTGATATATACGAGCATGTTTCACAAACAGCTTAGCTGTAAATACCAACATTTTCTGTGTCTTGTAAAATTCACAGTGAAGTAGGGATACCGTTTTTATCCCTTTATTTTTGGGGTGAGAACATAGAGACCCCCTTTTCAACGAGCCTTGAACTGAGACATAATCATAACGTTGTACTTTATGGTCCTGTGGTGCTTGTTGCATCTGGACATGTTCCTTAAACTAGCTTGGGACTTCAGTAAGTCTTTGGATAACAAGTCAAGAGACTGGGTCTGCTTCCCAAATGGCACCCCCTTCCCTCCTATAGTGCACAGCTTTTGACCAGGGCGCATAGGACTATGTAGGGAATAGGGGTCCATTTGGGATGCACTCTGGTGGTTACTCTACACTGGAGTAACTCTACACCCTAAGTGATATTCCAATGGCCGTTGTACAGAGTCTGTATACTGTATAAGGCTATACGGGGGAATTCAAGGTGACACAAGGCACTTTTTCGTTAAAATCAGTTTTTCCTTCTTCCCAGCACATGAAACCTAAACACAGTGAATTAACACTTCCTGGTACGTTTTATAAAACAGAATATTAAACAGTACTGGAACACACACATTTACATGGCAAAATCACTTTCATCTATATTAAAACAAATTCACCATACCGAACACAGGACATTAGCTTACTCTATGAAAGTGTACTACTGTGTATACAACGACCAGCGTATAGTGCCTATGATGGAAGAAGCTATAGCGACACTAAAAAAGGACAGTCAACTCAATAGTGAGAGCTCCCCTTCTCTCCACCATCACTGAGTAGCAGTTCATTAGGACTCATGGGGGACCATTCTCTCCTTCTCCTCTCGTCCCCTCTAACAGGGAGCGCTCTGGCCTTCCTTCCCGGGGTTTCCGCTGCTTCCTGGTTCATCCCAGCAGTGCTGACCATTTTGTGAACAGAACAACACGCTACTCGCTCCGCTACTGACTGGCCGGTCATTTATAGCCTGAGTTCAGCTGCATCCTGTTAGCTACCTTCCCCCTCCCGTCCCCTCCCCTCCCTCCATCCCTCTTCCTCTTCTCTCACGGTACTGTAAAGCATCGCTCCCTCCTCGTCTCCCCCTGGCAAAGGGAACGGTATAGTCCATAGAGACACTGGAAATACTGCAGCGTCCATCATGCCCATTGTATGTTTGTGTCTATATATAAACTCCACTAATTTCCCCCGTCGTTCTACGTCAGGCTCCAGAGCTGCCCAGCAGTGTTCTGTAAAAGAAACGTGTGATGGTGTTTGAAACGTGTGACTCTCTCTCTGTTTGTCACGCCATAGCGGTTTAGCATGGGGGTCCTATTGAGTTGAGAGTCCATTGTGTTTAGTGCAGACTGGCTGTAGTTGTAGTGAGACCTCCTCGTCCATAGGGGGCGTCACCTCCTGTGGTGGTCAGTCACTGTCTTTGCGTAGGCTGCGGTCCGTGTGAAGGTTGGCAGGCTCTGGGCTCTTGCACTGGATACTGGTCCCGTTCCCGTTTTGTCCCGTGCTGGTCACTGTGGCATCCGAGTGGCACCAACAACACAGGCAGGACTGGAAGGGGACAAGGTTAGACACTTGAACAAGGGTGCAAGTTTACAAGATTAGAGGCACTATTCATACTGCTGTGGTCATTCTGTGTTGATAGCGTTTATTCTATTGCTGCTACGATAGACGAGGTCCAAGTAGGCACTTTTCTACAGCTTACAATAATGAGGGCTTGTGTAATGAGGGCTGGGAATGCTTCTTTGAACAGTATACTACATAAAACTACATCTGCTCACAGCGTGAGAAGTAGAACACTTTCTATCCTTCCCAAACTCTTAGCCCCACTTCTGCAGAGAGAGGAAGAGGCACGTTCAGGGTCTGGGAATTGCTGTTATGAGTTAGTCTCAGTCTCTCTCGCTCTCTGAGGACAGCTAGAGCTAGGGCATGGCTTATCTTCAGCTCAGGTCTCTAACAGATGTGTACAGTTATGTGACCTCACCCAGTAAATGAGTTCATAAATCACTGCTTTGCTTTACATTTTCTTTAAATAATGTCATCACCAGCGCAGAGCCACGGCCCCTCGGTCGTGGGGAGAGGGAGAGGTTCTCTGTTTGTTTTACTGGCGAGACAAGACAAAGGGTTTGGGGAGGGCTGGGGGGGTTAGTGGAGATACTGATTATATGGGGGGAAAGAGAGAGCGAAAGAAAAAGAAAGCAAGAGAGAGAGTGAAAAGGATTGAGAGAGATATAGAGCAAGAGAGAAAAGGAGAGTTGGGTGTGTGTGTATGTTTAGGGATCTACTGTACCTTGAAACAGTTTTTGAACTTCTTGCTGACAAAGTAGAGGATGATGGGGTTTATACAGGAGTTTACTGTGGCTAGGTTGATACTCAGGTAATCCAAGACCAACAGGAAGCTGAAAGAAACGACACCCATGTTTTTTGGCCGAACTTTCATTTGAGTTTCATCTCCTTTCAAACATTTCAAATCATTAAATTGCAGCAACTCAAATCATGTCCGTCTGTGTTTAGTCTGTTGTGGTTCTAGATCCAGTCGAGTGATTCCCCACGTATTTCCACCTTTCCATTTTCCAACACACCGTACTGAATCAGTCATTTCTAATAATAAGATGACAACAGCAAACAAACATGGCTGCACTCACTTGAGCAGGTCACAGCGTCCGATGTCTCTGGGGTTGTAGACCATCTTCTTGAGGATCCTGCTGAGGTGCAGGGGGAACCAGCACAGAGCGAAGATCAGGACCAGGCAGAACACTGCTTTGGCCACTTCCCGTCTCTGGGGATAACAATAAACAACAGATTAGGAAAAGGTTGGACGATGACGATGAAGGGTGATGAAGACAAGATACTGAGAGTGGAAAACGTATTTAAAAAACGTTGAGTCATCCTGAGTACTGTATGGTAACAACTCTGGGGAAGTAAACAGACAAAATGTTAGGTTCGGGAGACGCTAGGTTGTTAGGGAGACGCTAGGTTGTTAGGGAGATGTAGGGTTATGTAATGTAAACCGGATAGGCCTGAGAGAGGAAAAGGACAAACCTTTAAAGAGACTAAACGTGAGTCATTCTGCAGTAGTGTACTGTTACGGTAGAGGTGCCTCTGCCTATACGCAGCCCAACCTGGCTTAGGGCCTCCAAAACGCTAGAGGCTCTGGTTACAGGACGTAACAACCGAAGAGAAGAGAGATCTGATACTAAGAAGTAGTACTATGAATGTAGAAGGCAGTCAGGGTGGGTTATGCAACGTCAGCTTGAGAGGCCTGAGAGAGGGAATGGGCTTCTCCTTAAGAGACACTAAACATGAGGCAGTCTGGCCTCAGTACCTTGTGTGTGTACCTGTTTGAGGTGTTCACTGAGGACGATGCGGAGGCTGCCGTTCCTGTGGTTGAGCATCTCACAGGTCATCAGAGTGTAGAACACGGCCGTACACATCAGAGGAACGCAGAAGTAGAACCCAAACAACCACCAGTCCTTGATGTCCTTATAGTACTGCAGGAGAACCACAACAGGGGAACGTTAGTACACAGGTTCTATGCAGGAGAACCACACGTCTTAACATGCCAATACTCCAGAAGACTGTCCAGCAGGCAAACGTGGAAAACTGGTTGTATTGATGTCGTAATGAGGTCATTTCAACCAGTTTCACCTGCTAGGTTTGGTAACAAAGCAAGTTGACTTTACCAATACGTCTATGTAATGGCAGTGACATATTCTAATCTATTAAATCCACATATTATCGTACAAGTTTTAAGGAGGAGCAGATGCCATTTGAGGAATTTTTGGGCCACAGAATAAATTTTCATCTATAACCTTTATACGACATTACTAAATTCCTCACTCCAGGAGGATTTTAATGAAACGACCTAAACCTCAGCATGGTTTGGTCATGATATGGGATTTAGTATCTTTTGTGTTGCATGATGTGAACTAGACACACACATGGCTCAGCTTGAAGGAACCATACATCAGTTGAGCTGTAATTGCTGTTGTGGCCTGCGATCAATTATGTTCTCCAGGCTTGTGAACAAAGAAAGTGATCACCTCAGAGATTTTCTCTCTGAGGGGAAAAACGTATGGAGACCTCTGTCAGAGTTCAAATGCTATTTGGGTTCAAGTACTATTTGAAATCTTTCAAATACTTTGTGTTTGCTCTAGCCTACCTGGAGTGCCAGATGTTTTGGGATGATTCTATTCGTCCTTTAAGCCAGACAAGCTCAGTCAAGCACAGCTAAAGTATTTGAAATGATATTTGAACCCAGGTCTGGCCTCTGTATGCTTCCTTTCACCATACTTCTAGTTCTTTCCGTGGTTCCACCAAGAATGTCAGAGAAATGAACGTCAGTACGATAAAGCCACCACTGTATTTATAACAATTACTTTTCATGCCAAGTATTTGGACAGATGGAATTGTTTTTGATAGGTCAGTGCAAGGATACACCACCACATGAAATCATGGACTCTCAGATTTACTAACTTAACACACATGTACTGTACTGTAACCCTACGTGAATCACTTTTGTCTTTTAAATCATAATGAATAAGAGGGGGGACCTGATCCTAGATCAGCACTCTTACTCAGACACGTTGTGGGACAGATTTGTTTGTATACAGGTAATAGGATTATTTCAAGTGCAGAAGCGTCAACAAGAAAATGGGTCGTACCATCATGAACTCAGTCCTGGGGTTGAGCATGCATGTCCGTATGGTCTCGTTCCTGTAGTTGAATTCAACCATGTCGAAGCCGATGGCCTCTGGGACAGCCAGGACCATGGACAGCACCCAGATGGACACGATCTCCATGGCCGTCCGAAGAGGAATCCCTACTCCCTGGACCCTGCTCCATGACGCCACTGCACGGTACCTGGGGCATGGAGGGACACAAAGAATGAAAGGGTGAACATGGTGGGGTAAGGTAGGGGTTAGAGCAGGGCCAGGGCTGTGGACTTTTCAGCAACAACTGATGAGTTGGGAGTTGGAACTAATAAACAGCCCAGCGGTGAAACTAGTTGTAATGAAGTCATTTCAACCAGCTTTTAATGGTTGTAATGAAGTCATTTCAACCAGCTTTTAATGGTTGTAATGAAGTCATTTCAACCAGCTTTGCCCGCTAGAAGGTTCAAGTGACTGTGAAAAGTGAACCTGTTTTAGAGACACTTCCAGTACTTGAATAATAGACTTACTTCAAACGTTTAACCCTGCATGGGAACATGATTGTGAGAACCACAGAGATATGGTGAGAAAATTCCTGGAATACTTGTTCATCTTATCACAGTACCATTATGTTGGGTCAACTCAGCTGTGCATTGTAGTATATGCTCTATGAACTGACTGCATGGCAGTAGACCAGACACACACTGTACCGCATAGTGAGAAAAATGATCCAAGTTAAGATTTAATGAACAACAGATAATAATCAATTGTTTATCCTCAGAATCTAATATTCATTCTTTTGTGAAGCCTCCAAACAAGCGTTGGCAGGAGCTATAGTCTGTTTGTTGACGCTTGTTTCCTGTGCTCCAAATCATGTTTGCTTGTTTGTTTCATTAATAGGCACCGCTTGTTTTAGTAAACGCTGCATCAACATTTTATGGCCTGAACAATATATTTTTCATGACGCACTTGAATACCCTTGGCAAACAACATAGTGTCATTTATATTTTACCCAGCTGGTAATGCATCCACGTTCTCTCTCTCTCTCAAACAGAGAGGACGAGACACAAACCAGACGAGATATGCTGCGCGTTTTCTGGGACCATCTGCTATTGAACTCGCCTCTATCACTAACGTCTCTCTCTCTCTCTCTATGATGGGAGTCATTCAGCATAGCTGGTATGTTCAACTGGCTTCCATCCCTTTAGACCCAGAACAGGCCTCCTTATGCTCTTATCTCTTATGTCTGCTAACTCACAGACCAATGAAGCCGGACATCAGCCACTCACTTTCACTCTGCTGATAAACAGGAGCGACAGTGTTAAGTGTTACAAGAACCGAAGGGAGTGAGACGGGAATACAAGTCTAGTAGTCTAGCAACAGACACAAAACAATCAGAGTTAAAAATGTGAGAATAAACATTTTTAGATTTGAGAATAAGACTACTTCTGCTCCTTGATGGAAAAGCTGTCCCTCCTCAGGGAGAGAAACAACTAAGACCACAAAGCGTCTCAGAGTAGGAGTGCTGATCTAGCATCAGATTTGACTTATGGATCACGATGAAAAATATTGTATGGGCAGATCCTAGATCAGCACTCCTACTCTGAGAGGCTTTGTGGATATGGCCCCAGCTGGCCTAGTCCTTAACAGATGTAGCCAATAGAAAACTAGGAGGGAGAGTAACTATGTTGGTAATGGGAGAGCTCCATTATTACTGACATTACAAACTTCCGGAATAAACTGCCTTTACCGTACTACCTCCACTAAGGAGTTAAACTAACTCCCATCCTGTGGTTTCCTTTAAATCAAATTAGGGAAGTCATTCATCTTTCCTGGCCAATTTGTCTCAGCCACTCCCATACATAGAGTGGGCTATCTCATAAAGGCTTTACTGTTCAACAAACACTTTTGGTTTGAATTCAAACCACGGCAATGTGTTTTATCATGGTGTTGGTGAGTTACTGGCAAAGGCTGAGGGTCTGAGGGTGACTTTTTTTCATCGAAAAAAAGTTTAGAGAGGAGTTTTTTTCTTTGATACTTACATATTGTAAAGTAGACTACATTTCACAGAAAAAAAGCATCATTAGACTGATTTTCATTTGGAGTTTACCGTAACCTACATATAAAGATTCACAGAACTGAAGGGCCAGAACAGAACAGAATTCTATGGTGCAAACATTCCATGAGTCTGGAACCAATTTAAAACACATGTTTTTACAAGATAATAGAATCCTATTCCAGGGAGCAGAATATGTCTCTATGAAATAAATTGAATAAAGACCCACTTATCGTGTCTGAGTACTAGGTCAGATTCAGCTACAGCTCATATGTTAACCTTGGTAAGTGTATGCCTGCCAGACAATGCATTTGATAGTAAATGAGTAATGTGTATAATGCTTCAGAAGCCTTATCCCTTACTCCCAAGACACTCTCGTAGATCTGAAAGAATTGGATAGGTGTAGGCAATAGGCTATCATGAAGCAGATGGAAAGAAACACCATATTGCTTATTGCTTATATTGTTTATTAATTCTATAAACATGAATATGCAAATGCAAATATTTCTTAGGCTTTTTGCTTTGATCCTGTTAGATCAGCTACCATTGGTTGATTTGGAATTCAGCAGTGGTACAGGTGACTGACCTGTCGACGCTTAGGGCACAGAGGTTGAGGACGGTGATGCCCACAGAGGCCTTCTGTAGGAATGGCACCAGCTTACACAGACACAGCCCAAAGGAATTGTCATCGAAGGGGAACCTGGTGGCAAGGAGCTGCAGGGACACAGAGAGAGAGAGAGAGAGAGAGAGAGAGAGAGAGAGAGAGAGAGAGAGAGAGAGAGAGAGAGAGAGAGAGAGAGAGAGAGAGAGAGAGAGAGAGAGAGAGAGAGAGAGAGAGAGAGAGAGAGAGAGAGAGAGAGAGAGAGAGAGAGAGAGAGAGAGAGAGAGAGAGAGAGAGAGAGAGAGAGACCGTCAGCACATCGTAGAAGACAGTTTGTACGCTTCAACTCACAACAGGCTTTGCATCGTCAGGAAATAACCACACACCTTAGATGGCATTGAGCCAGTTGGCACTTCCCTGTATTACAAACCCTTTCATAAGATACCAGAAATCCATAATGGTCATTATTAGCCATTATGGTAACTGAGAAGACAGAAAAAGCATGTAAAAAATAAATTTAATTGTGAAAGAACAATACCTGCTGTGAAGAGTAATAATAATAAAATAATAATAACAATAATAACAACAACAATAATAATAACAATAATAATAATAATGGACTAGCCCTTATATCGCTTTCTTCACTAACTAGTAAGGAATAAATTATAGGGGATTGAGGTTAGGGAATCACATGTTTATCTCCTCTTAGCTCAATTCCCATTGTCCTTAGGGTCCGGACTATCTTTAACCACTGTACTGTAGCAGGCCCTTCACAACAAGCAGGTTAGTCACAGTCACATCAGAGGGATTTCATGGTACGTCCTGACTTCATTCTGAATCTGAGTACAGTCCAACAGCAGGCCCATATGCGCCTCATCATCTTGATACAGTACATAATTGAGTCAGGTCCTACAATAAAACCCTAGCAAGCCAACCCTGGAACTATCTTCGAAAGTGACATCTTTTCTTTAATTGGACTTCCAGGCATCTATAAGCACCACTTCCCATAGCCTCTTACAAGAGGAGCTCCCTTAAGAAAACAACTCACAGCTCTCCCTGTAGAACAGACTGCTAAAACCACCCTTTGTCATTATGAAGTAGTCTTGGCAGCTGTCGTTGAACAGGAATCAACATGGGCCGAACAAAGAGAGAAAGAGGGGATTAACCCAGAGTCGTTGAGGTGCCGGGTCAAAGGAAACACTTCACGGGTGCATCCTTGTCCCCCTATTGTTCACTTGGAGCGCTAGGCGGTTCCATCTAATCAAAAAGTCTCGGGAACATGAGGGTTGGAAGGGAAAGGGGGCTACGTCACTGTGGGTGTGTGTGTGTGTAGCCTGTGTCCGTGTGTGTGTGTGTAGTATTGTGTGTGTGTATGCAGTGTGTATATGATTCAATTTGGAAACTGCGTCAAACAAACCCCGTAGGAAGTGAGCTGGGCCTCCCGAAAGCACATGGCCCTGTAGTGCAGACATATTCACAGGGAGTGTTTGGCCTGAATCCAGAGTTGTACCTACGGCACTACTTTTCCTCACCAGTACAAAGGGACATTGTGATTTATCGGTCATGTGTGTAACTGAAGCGCCTAATACAGGAAAGACTTTTCCCCCTTTGTACATGTAGAGAATCATCTGTCCCGGGACCCGAGCACTTCCATATGTGCTGACACAGTGTGATGAAACTATATACCGGTAATACTAAACAGGTGGCCTCACCATTTCTCTTCACAATGAACTGAGCATTCCCAATGTACTGTACTACATCCTATTAAGAACCTTGACCTGTTCAACCAATGTATGTGGACCCAATGAAAAAATATGCTCATTACTCTCAAGCAATAATACCACAGCAGGTAAGATAACGCCGTAAATCATCTGTGAGATCTATCTAGGTAATGTTAAAGTGAGCCCACATGGGGGTAAATGGACTACAGTCTAATGGGTTTAAATGACTCACACTGGACACGTGATTCATCATTTAACCAGACCCATTTATTCTGAGTGTAGCTAGGTTCAAGTGTGATCGCAGATAAGAGGGCTGGAGAGGAGAGCTGGTCCTGTGACAAACCACGGGTCAGAGCAGGGCCACTGATATGTGTGACCGCAGTCTGATTGGTCTGATTCCATTGTTTATTTAAGTCTGGGCCTCTCCCTGCTTCCTTCATCACAAAGAGCCACCCAATGAAGATAAAGTAGTACTACTACTACTGAAATCAACTTTGGAGAGCAACATGATCTTTGGGGAGCATTCTAATGAATACTTTATTTATTTGTTCTCCCCTTTCTTTTCTCCGCTACTCTCTTAGAGGATTCTAATAGGTTGGCCTTTTTCAGTCTGTTGTTGGTATACCATCTGGCCCGTGTTGCCACCACATCCCTTAGGCTGGCAAATAATGACTCTCTCTCTCTCTCTCTCTCTCTCTCTCTCTCTCTCTCTCTCTCTCTCTCTCTCTCTCTCTCTCTCTCTCTCTCCCTCGCTCTCTCTCGCTCTCTCTCTCTTGCGCGCACTCTCTCGCTCTCCCTCTCTCACCCGCTCTCTCTCTCTCTCTCTCTCTCTCTCTCTCTCTCTCTCTCTCTCTCTCTCTCTCTCTCTCTCTCTCTCTCTCTCTCTCTCTCTCTCTCTCTCTCTCTCTCTCTCTCTCTCTCTCTCTCTCTCTCTCTCTCTCTCTCTCTCTCTCTCTCTCTCTCTCTCTCTCTCTCTCTCTCTCTCTCCC
>NW_027255982.1:1772500-1861244 GCF_045679555.1 Salvelinus alpinus
GCTGCTAGTTGGAAGTCTTTGTTAATAAAACCATTAATATATAAATGATGGAACCTTTACCTGGGTCCCAGTTGCCACGGCTTTCATGTTGTTGTTGTGTTGTTGTCTGACTGTTCATCAGGTATTAATGGCATTCTGTGTGAACTCGCTAGATGGCAGGCTGCCTGGTAATTCATATGCTTGTTCTCTGATGGCATCTGTCGAAGTGTGCTCTCTGCACATTGGTACATACCCTGTGGGAAGCAATCCACCCAGTCCCACACTGAGTGGGATGTAAGCAATTTCTTATCTGGGGCACTTGCTCCAAATGACAAAAAGGGAAAAGAGAGAGAGAAATGGGAAAGAAGTTAGAGGCCAATTTTATTGTGACAATCAGTGACAAACTGTAGTGACTTTTTCTACTTTGACTGAATTTGTTGGTTTATTGGAGAGAGGGATTACTGTGAAAACAGATAGACTTGGAAAAGGGAATGCAGGATAACTCAATGATGGAAGTATTATCACAATTGTGATCGAGTAATTCATGTAAGCATATGAGTTCAATTTATTTCATTACGATATGCCATCGGACCGTTATCCAATTCAGATTGGATTAAGATCAGAATGGCTGAGGTTGAGTCAATAAGGAATGATGGGAAATTACTCATCAAGCCTGTGAAGAAACACGTACTGTTGTGAAATACGTATGTCAGCCTTTTGCAGAGGATCCCAAAATCCTCATGTCCTCTGAATCTGACGTGGCTAATTTTGGCTGAAATACGTACTCGGACTAAGATGAGACTTTCAATTCTGTCTTGAACAGGAAGTTTTGTGTTTTGACTGTCTTCTTAGGGACAGAGCAGGGTCAAATGCCATGAGAAGTGTGGCTCCTCGCTGTCTCACAACTAAAAAAAAAATAGATTATTCATTTCAGTTCCCGGAAAGAGGACAGCACATCCCTAGAACAGTCCCCCCCACACCGAAATATGCTGAACCATGTCAGCTATGACAACCAGTCCGGCTCCCAGTTGTTTCAGTGCTACATTTACTATGGTAGCACTTTTTGTTTTCTTCTCTCAGTGATCCCAATCCTTTCACTTTTAATGTGTGACATGAGTTAATCTGATACATAGTTGGAGAGTAGCTCCATGTTATGCTCACTTCATATTTGTTTTGGAACCAGACGTTGGACAAGTGAAAAAGCCTGAAAGCGTCTCCCAGCTACCTACAGCAGTTACAATGCTATACGCATATTTCAATCAATGCATGGAGAGAAGTGAACAGACAATATTAAGCTATGCTCATAATTCTTTCTGGCTATACATACAGTAGTGTGTTCTGGGAGCAGACTGAGACTGGGGACTGATAGTGTTGTCTTGGACATGGTAATTAGAGACCCAAACGCATTCCTGGAGACCCTGAGCTCTAATCTGGCCCCACATGCTTGGCGATAAGAGCTAGAGTCTAGACCCGTAGAGAATGACTTTGAATGGAAATGTCCGTTCTTTCGTCCTTTTGGACAGCCCTTGAAGATGCATCCCGGACGTCATCACCACATGATGACATCAGGCAGCACATCTGCCTGATGTCTGTTTTAGAGGGAAATAATTACTAACTCAGGAAGCGAAACAATACACAAAGTATTTGAAATCAGTCAAAATTTGATTATGGAGAAATTCTCAGGAAAATGCACCTCCTCTTCGACAAACTCAAAACATTTGCGTTGCCTTCTACTCAGTAAAAAAATATGAATCCTGAACCAACACTTGCACTTGACCCCCCCACTTATAGCTCTGACTCTGCTGAGGAAAAAGTACTTACTATGTCTGTGACACTGGATGTGGTTGTCCCACCTACTGTAGCTACAGTTGAAGTCAGAAGTTTCCATACACCTTAGCCAAATACATTTAAACTCAGTTTTTCACAATTCCTGACATTTAATCCTAGTAAAAATACCCTGTCTTAGGTCAGTTAGGATCACCACTTTATTTTAAGAATGTGAAATGTCAGAATAATAGAAGAGAGAATGATTTATTTCAGCTTTTATTTCTTTCATCACATTCCCAGTGGGTCAGAAGCTTACATATACTCAATTAGTATTGGTAGCATTGCCTTTAAATTGTTTAACTTGGGTCAAATGTTTAGGGTAGCCTTCCACAAGCTTCCCACAATAAGTTGGGTGAATTTTGGCCCATTCCTTCTGACAGAGCTGGTGTAACTGAGTCAGGTTTGTAGGTCTCCTTGCTTGCACAAGCTTTTTCAGTTTTCTATAGGATTTAGGTCAGGGCTTTGTGATGGCCACTCCAATACCTTGACTTTGTTGTCCTTAAGCCATTTTGCCACAAGTTTGGAAGTATGCTTGGGGTCATTGTCCATTTGGAAGACCCATTTGCGACCAAGCTTTAATTTCCTGACTGATGTCTTGAGATGTTGCTTCAATATATCCATATAATTTTCCTCCCTCATGATGCCATCTATTTTGTGAAGTGCACCAGTCCCCCCCCACAACATGATGCTGCCACCCCCGTGCTTCACGGTTGGGATGGTGTTCTTCGGCTTGAAAGCCTCTCCCTTTTTCCTCCAAACAATGGTCATTATGGCCAAACAGTTCTATTTTTGTTTCATCAGACCAGAGGACATTTCTCCAAAAAGTACGATCTTTGTCCCCATGTGCAGTTGCAAACCATAGTCTGGCTTTTTTATGGCGGTTTTCGAGCAGTGGCTTCTTCCTTGCTGAGCAGCCTTTCAGGTTATGTCGATATAGGACTTGTTTTACTGTGGATATAAATACTTTTGTACCAGTTTCCTCCAGCATCTTCACAAGGTAATTTGCTGTTGTTCTGGGATTGATTTGCACTTTTCGCACCGAAGTACGTTCATCTCTAGGAGACAGAACGCGTCTCCTTCCTGAGTGGTATGAAGGCTGCATGGTCTCATGGTGTTTATACTTGCGTGCTATTGTTTGTACAGATGAACGTGGTGCATTTGGAAATTGCTTCCAAGGATGAGCCAAACTTGTGGAGGTCTCCAATTTTTTTTCTGAGGTCTTGGCTAATTTCTTTTGATTTTCCCATGATGTCAAGCAAAGAGGCACTGAGTTTGAAGGTAGGCCTTGAAATACATCCACAGGTACACCTCCAATTGACTCAAATTATGTCAATTAGCCTATCAGAAGCTTCTGAAGCCATGACATAATTTTCTGGAATTTTCCAAGCTGTTTAAAGGCACAGTCAACTTAGTGTATGTAAACTTCTGACCCACTGGAATTGTGATACAGTGAATTATAAGTGGAATAATCTGTCTGTGTAAAATTGTTGGAAAAATTACTTGTGTCATGCACAAAGTAGATGTCCTAACCGACTTGCCAAAACTATAGTTTGTTAACAAGACATTTGTGGAGTGGTTGAAAAACGAGTTTTAATGACTCCAACCTAAGTGTATGTAAACTTCCAACTTCAACTGTATCTTAAGATGAATGCACTAACTGTAAATTGCTCTGGATAAGAGCGTCTGCTAAATGACTACAATCTAAATGTATGTGCCGCCGCATTGTCTCTTTGAAGACTGTGTAGAGGAAATGAGAGGGCCCCTACAGACAGACAAGCCAGTGATGCATCAACCCCATGATGAATCCTCTCCCCAGACATCAGTCTTCACCAACCACCTCCAGCCAATGCCAATGGATCTTATCATGACTTATCGTGACAAGGTGCTCACTGACTGACTGTCTTCTCAAAGTAGAAGGTATATCTTCTCCTGCCATATCTTCTCGCAGTCCAGCACTATCTCCCTGCATTAGAGTCCAGCACCTCCCTTGCTATCTCCAGCAGTCTAACACAATACCATCTTTCTCCGTTGCTTATTGTTAGCAATCCCCACCCCCCAAAAAATGTGTGTGTGTGTGTGTGTGTGTGTGTGTGTGTGTGTGTGTGTGTGTGTGTGTGTGTGTGTGTGTGTGTGTGTGTGTGTGTGTGTGTGTGTGTGTGTGTGTGTGTGTGTGTGTGTGTGTGTGTGTGTGTGTGTGTGTGTGTGTGTATATATACCGTATATAATATTTATATTTTATTTTTGGGGGAGGGGAACTCAGTCGGGGTCTCAACTTCCTGTTGAGAGTAAGAATAGTAGAATACACAAGGTGCAATTTCGACATTTGGTTGTGCATGAGCCATTGTTCTCTTATGTCAGTCACTGACAGTCACTCATTTAGCCCATGGCAGCTCAGTTATTTTGTATTGCTATTTTTTAAATTGTTTATTTAGTGGCTAGCTATCTACACAAATTACCGTCCGGGGGTCCCCCATTGATTTTGTAAGTCAGTCTCGCTCAGATATCATATTAAAAACTGCAAAGATTTCTCTCTACCCAATGGCAAAATTTGTAGCATTGTATGAAATTAGTTTACAATTGCTAAATCTTGTCTCCGCCCCATTGCAAAATGTGCAGAACTGCAGCAAACTTGCTTTAAAACGGCAACATTTTCTCTACAGCCCTCTACTGTCAAGAGGGGGGCCACTAAAATGTTTTGATCACAATGTGTATATACGTGGGTACGCAGACCCGCGACAAACTGCGGCCACTCATGATGACTTCAGATTTTTTGTAACCCCCATCAACGTTGTCCATCCCTGCGTTGAATCAACACAACACCGCTAGTCGCTGACCATCCCAAGAGAAAGCCCTCATTCCTTGCTCAATGTTACGGGCGATACAAACACAGATAAATTGAACCAACACAACAGAGAAGGTTTCAGAGAAAGCCTCCATTCAGAAATCCAATCCCATATGACATCAATGGGGAAAAAACAAACAGGATTTGGGGCTGTGATCCAAGATCCAGGAACTGCTCCTTTGGTCAGAAACCTTCACCTCAGGGCAGGTTTGGGTCTTCTGGAAACATCTGGGGACGATCGGGGCATGTCGTGCTAGTTATAAACAGAGCTGAGTCGCACCCGCAAACCACGGCACCGGCCAACGCAGAGAGATCACAAGTATGGCAACTCCAAGAGAAACAGACGGTTGGATGAAGATAGAGGAGAAAAGAGATTTCACAGGTAAAATGAACGCCACATGCTGGGTTTGTTGTTTGAGAGGTTGAATAAAGATCTGTTATCAATTGATGGTAGGGGGAAGTCTTTGAATGTATTTTTCCCTTCAATTGCATCCATCTGCTTGGTAAACAAAGCAGCCTTTGTGGAGCGAACTCCGAGAATCTGTCTGTCGGAGGCCTGTATAGTAGATGAAAGGCTAAAGGCCTGCTAGATATGGATGTATCATGATATGTAATAATATGGCTATAGGAAACAGCAGATAAACTCTGTACTGATCATATGAGAACAGTTGGTTGGTGGTTGTGTGGCTTATCTAGCCAAGTACAGGTGCCCCAGAGAAGCCGATACAAAACGCCCCCTTGTTCTTCTGTGGCTACCGCAGCAACGACATCATGCTAGTAGCTAATGATGGTAATCAGTCAATGGGGCCCACCCGTCCCTCTCTAAACTAATGGCTAGATGGGATACAGTTTATATCAAATTCAAGTCAAAAGAAAAAACGTTTTGCATTTTTGCTAACCCTAACCCTTTCCTAACCTTAACCTAATTATCTTAACCTGCTTTGTTAATCCTTCTAACCTGCTGCGTAAGATCTCCTAGCCTGCTACAAAAAGTCCATTCTGGTCAATTCTGACATAAACTGTATCCTTCCTAGCCTAAAAGGCAATCCCGCAAGCTGGTATTTCATCTGAGCCAGTCCTTCTGCTTTGTTTATCAATCCAGAACATTTCATTCCCCTTGTTTTTAATCATTCCAGATTGCAAACAGTGTTGAGTTCCGCTTTGATGTGTAGCACATGGGCCATTAACGCTCATTCATTGGAGCGTGTTATGAAACCCTTTAGAGATGACTTTATCTGCAACTTTTGCATTTTATTTGAGCCCCTTGACATTTATATGAGTTGATTAACGTTCCTCTCTGTTGTATGGGTGTTAGGGTAAAACATAAGCTTTGGGTCTTGCGGTTGGTTCCCTTGGCTCGGTTACAAACCCTAGTCAGGCTATTGGAGTGAGGCGACAGCTGAAAGCTGAAAGCTGAAAACGCAGGCCAAATGTAGCTAAGCCTCTCCTTCAAAACTAGAATTGTATTATTATTTTATGAATGCATGGCAGCACGGGCGTATTGTTGTAAGGAAATTCTTGGCTCCAAATAAACACAATTATGTATCAGGTTACTGAACTTTGGGATGGGAATTGATGTAGACTTGATGTAGACATTTATGACAGTGTTGCTTCATGCCAGGCCCAAAGGCTTTTTGACTGAAACATGAACCAAGACAGAAGCGATTGAAGGTAAAATAAATATTTATGTCTTGGAGGTTAAAAAGTCATTTAGGACAACAGTGGTGAGAACCCAATACAGTTAAAACATTGTAATTATAAGGCCCTTCCTGTCTTCCGAATGACGTTCAATGGCTGCACATCCAGGCTATTGTTTCTGCCATCTAAACACACCTAAACACATATTCACATGCTGCGAAGGTGGAAACACCTGCCTGTACCGACAAAATACTATGGCTATACATAATACGGGCATCCCAACTGATTTCTGTATTGGGTAAAGTTCAAAGTTGCACAAACATCTGTCACATAAATAAATAACAAGAAACGTAGGTAGGCCTAGCACTTATTGATCATTATTTTGTCTGATGAAGTATCTTGACTCAAAAATGCTACAGTACTAAAATCAGTAAATAGTGGACATTACTCCATATTAGATGTTACACAAGCTATTTGATACACTGAAAAGTTACCGGAAAAGTCACCGGTTCCTCTGTACTGAAACGCTCCATAAAAGAATGTAATGTAGGACAGAAAGTACTGAACTGTCTACTTATAAGGCAAGAGCGAGAATGCTTGACTATATTTCACACTGAGAGAAACTCTACTTGACCTGATTCATTAACTGGAGAAGCTGCATAACAAGTCTGTCATCCTGCTCCAGATAACACGATGGTTCAGCTCGCTTCCACGTCTTGCTTTATGAACACGGTAACTGTTGGGTTGCTTTATTTGAATGACTATGTCTGTGGCAAAGTCTACTAAGTTTCTTTTGGAGATAATAAAGATGTTCAAAATAGCAGGAATAAATCATGTAAATTTACCAGAAAAACCAGGATACATCATAATCCAAACACGATTTCTGGAAAACCAGGGAATTTATTGAACGTTCCAGGAACTGTCCGATCCTAATCTAAACACACAAGAAATGACCAACACATTTGAATACAGGCCAGACCACCAAAATAACAATGTTATATTTAGCTATATTATGATAATCATTCACCTCCATGTTGATTCACCTGTAAGAGAGACAGAGACGTCACGTTGTGAAACGGAGGGCATGCTATAGCACTAGTATGATTTCGGCATGCCTCTTGTCTCCTACAGAATCTCTATGTATGATCAATCACCCTTTCCTGCTACAGCTGTGTTTATCCTGCTCTGTGATTACTGGACCACAGGGAATCCCCTCCAGCCCCCCTGCCTCCCCTGCCCCAACATGTGACCTCTTCCTGGGGTTGGATCCTCCAGCGTGCTGGGGTAGTGGGGTAGTAACCTCCAGGGTGTAATCCTTCCCAGAATCGCCACAGCCAGTGTGAGAGAGAGAGAGGAGGAGGCCAGAGGTGAGAGGTCAGAGGGGAGAGGACGCACATTATCTGGCAGTGATTAGAGGCTGAGAGAGAGATCACGGTGTGTGTTACAGCTAGACCTGTGTGGATGTGATGTGGACAAGCTGTGACTTTATTAAGACACCCAACTGTGTTCTGAGGTGTACTCTGAGAGGTACTCTGAGGTAACAGTTAAATGAGAGTTATATGGGGACTGTGATGGCTAGATCATTTTAAATGCCACATAAATGTGAATTAGAGCATGTTAGTAAGAAAAGCTCTGAGGTAAGTGTGAATTGAGACAGGGTTATGTAATGATTTACATGTAGATGGTTAGTGCAACACATTTGACATTTTATACACGATGCCAGGATGGAATGTCACTTCCTATACTTTATAGATAAATAAAAGGAAACCAAAATAATGTTAGAATATTTTATTGGGGTAATTAACTGAAAAACACAATTTAAAAAAGCCTATGAATTTTCTGTAATTCAAATTGGCTTCATGGAAAATATTTATTTCTCGTAACTTATATTCCAGTACATTCTCATTACTTTCTCACAGACTTGCACAGTTCTCCCAATACCGTAACATCTGGCTGATCAGCACTGATTGCCGTGGTTCAAGGGGATATGCATATCTAAGGCCGATTAGCCCCCGGCATTAAACTGACCTTTGACCTTCATAATTGTGGTCCTGAGTAGTCCTGAGGGTCACAGCATGCTTAAGGGCCCACCTGCCTTAACACTGCCTGTACACTTAAGACTTCAGTACTCTGACCGCCACAACATCAACACGCAACCCAGGGTACTGACACAGCTGTGGTTTAAAGTTTTAGTAGGAATAAGCCATGGCAGTTGAAAGTACTTCATTAATCAAAAATATAACATTTTCCCGACAAGCTCACTAGCTAAATGACTGTTTTGATATTATCCCCCTAATACTTTCTACTTTGCACATTTGTCACGTCCTGACCTTAGAGAGCCTTTTTATGTCTCTATTTGGTTTGGTCAGGGTGTGATTTGGGGTGGGTATTCTATGTTCTTTAGTTCTATTATTTGTATTTCTATGTTTTGGCCGGGTAGGGTTCTCAATCAGGGACAGCTGTCTATCGTTGTCTCTGATTGAGAACCATACTTAGGTAGCCCTTTTCCCACCTGTCTTTGTGGGAGGTTAACTTTGTTTGTGGCACATAGCCCTTTAGCTTCACGGTTGTTTTGGATTGTTTATTGTTTTTGTCGGCGGCATATAAATAAAGGAATATGTACGCTCACCACGCTGCACCTTGGTCCTCTTCATTCGACGGCCGTGACAACATTCTTCCACTGCAAATCTACCAGTCCAGTGTTGTACTTGCTAAATTGTTTTTACCTCGCCACCATGGCCTTTTTTTGCCTTTACCTCCCTTATCTCACCTCATTTGCTCACATTGTATATAGACTTATTTTTCTACTGTATTATTGACTGTATGTTTTGTTTATTCCATGTGTAACTCTGTGTTGTTGTATGTGTCGAATTGCTATGCTTTATCTTGGCCAGGTCACAGTTGCAAATGAGAACTTGTTCTCAACTAGCCTACCTGGTTAAATAAAGGTGAAAAAAATAAATAAATGAAACTGATTTAAAATTATAAAGGGTATGACCCTAATTTTGTATGGTCATAAAGATGCGCTTATGTGTCTATTTAAGTGATAATGCCAGAGAAGCCGGTGTTTGGAGGATATATTGGCAGGGTGTTGTCAGGCCTGAGACGAAGAAGAGTACATCCTCCAAACACCGGCTTCAAGGGCATCATCACTTTGTTTCACAATGGGTTACCAACATATTTAAATAATTATTTACATATTGTATTTTCATAAAAGAAAATGCTCATACTATTTCATCCTTCCACGAGATATAGTCCCGACACAAATCTAGGGTTCCTACTCAAGCCGGCTGGTCATTCGTTCTATCAGTTCGGCTTTGTTCTGTGTCTATGGACGTGACTCAGTCATTCATTCAAAATGTTCTATTGCCATACTGGCTGGCAACATCCTTATCCCTTGCTTGCCAGCTAGCCAACTACAGCTAACTTTCAGTCACGTCAAACAGTGCAGCCAGAATAACAACAAAGTAGCTGAATTTGCATTTGTTTAAGCTGTGGTCTAGTGACGTTTATTTGCATACATCCATAACAATGAGCTAATAATGTGCGATTTCACCTGGCATAGAAAATGTGCTCTCTTGTCAGGACACTGTTGTTCAGAGGAGCTAGCCAACAACACAGATAACACAAAAGTCAAAATCAAAAGTAACAGTCAGTATCTGGTGTGGCCACCAGCTGCATAAAGTACTGCAGTGCATCTCCTCCTCATGGACTGCACCAGATTTGCCAGTTCTTGCTGTGAGATGTTACCCCACTCTTCCACCAAGGCACCTGCAAGTTCCAGGACATTTCTGGGGGGGAATGGCCCTAGCCCCCACCTTCCGATCCAACAGGTCCCAGACGTGCTCAATGGGATTGAGATCCGTGCTCTTCGCTGGCCATGGCAGAACACTGACATTCCTGTCTTGCAGGAAATCACGCACAGAACGAGTAGTATGGCTGGTGGCATTGTCATGCTGGAGGGCCATGTCAGGATGAGCCTGCACGAACGGTACCACATGAAGGAGGAGGATGTCTTCCCTGTAACGCAAGACATTGAAATTGCCTGCAATGACAACAAGCTCAGTCCGATGATGCTGTGACATACCGCCTAGAGTACAGTCCTCGGTGTAACGCTCATTCCTTTGACGATAAATGCGAATCCGACCATCACCCCTGGTGAGACAAAACCACGACTTGTCAGAGCACTTTTTGCCAGTCCTGTCTGGTCCAGCGACGGTGGGTTTGTGCCCATAGGCGACTTTGTTGCCGGTCATGTCTGGTGAGGACCTGCCTTACAACAGGCCTACAAGCCCTTAGTCCAGCCTCTCTCAGCCTATTGCGGACAGTCTGAGCACTGATGGAGGGATTGTGTGTTCCTGGTGTAACTCGGGCAGTTGTTGTTGCCATCCTGTACCTGTCCCGCAGGTGTGATGTTCGGATGTACCGATCCTGTGCAGGTGTTGTGACACATGCAGGCGTCTCACAGTACGGACATCGCAATTTATTGCCCTGGCCACATCTGCAGTCCTCGTGCCTCCTTGAAGCATGCCTAAGGCACGTTCACACAGATGAGCAGGGACCCTGGGCATCTTTCTTTTGGTGTTTTTCGAAGTCAGTAGAAAGGCCTCTTTAGGGTCCTAAGTTTTCATAACTGTGACCTTAATTGCCTACCGTCTGTAAGCTAGTTAGTGTCTTAACGACCGTTCCACAGGTGCATGTTCATTAATTGTTTATGATTCATTGAACAAATCAAATCAAATTTTATTTCTCACCTACACATGGTTAGCAGATGTTAATGCGAGTGTAGCGAAATGTTTGTGCTTCTAGTTCCGATCATGCAGTAATATCTAACATGTAATCTAACCTAACAATTTCACAACAACTACCTTATACACACAAGTGTAAAGGAATGAATAAGAATATGTACATGTAAATATATGGATGAGCGATGGCCGAACGGCATAGGCAAGATGCAGTAGATGGTATAGAGTACAGTATATACATATGAGATGAGTAATGTAGGGTATGTAAACATGATATAAAGTGACATTGTTTAAAGTGGCTAGTGATACATGTATTACATAAATGTTTCATTATTAAAGTGGCTAGAGATGAGTCAGTATGTTGGCAGCAGCCACTCAATGTTAGTGATGGCTGTTTAACAGTCTGATGGCCTTGAGATAGAAGCTGTTTTTCAGTCTCTCGGTCCCCACTTTGATGCACCTATACTGACCTATACTGACCTTGAAAGACAGGGTCCTGAAAAAGGACTGAGTTTTGCTGAGTTTATAATAAAAAATGATGCCGATTCATGATTTCAACTGGCTAAGAATAGTTCCGACACCCGACTCATACACGTTCATTAATATGGGACAGATGGATATCAAATTTCAATATTGAAACAATATTAGATAGACAGCAAGGTTTTTACAAATCTGGGGACTATTTAAAACCAATTGCTAGTCAAAAATAAATCATAGCTTTAGCCGGTGGTAACTTGTGGAATAGACACCGGCTGGAATGCGGTTTTAACCAATCAGCGTCTGTCACGTTCTGACCTTAGTTCCTTTGTTATGTCTTTATTTTAGTTTGGTCAGGGCGTGAGTTGGGGTGGGCATTCTATGTTGTTTTTTCTATGTTTTGTTCTGTTGTTCTATTTCTATGTGTTTGGCCTAGTATGGTTCTCAATCAGAGGCAGGTGTCAGTCGTTGTCTCTGATTGGGAGCCATATTTAGGTAGCCTGTTTTTCATTGTGTTTTGTGGGTGATTAGTTTCTGTTCTGTGTTTTTGTTTCACCGTACAGGAGTGTACGTTTGTCGTTTTATTGTTTTTGTTCAGTGTTCATTATTTCGTATTAAAACAATATGGACACTTACCATGCTGCGCATTGGTCCTCCTCTTCTTCCAACCACGACAAGCGTTACAGCGTCCAGGATTAGACCCACCCGTTGTATAAACCCTGGCAGATTAATCTATTCTAACACACAATGAATTGCATTCTCCATTGTTTAAGTTTGTGAAGGATTGAGTGACAGTTAAGTGTTGTGACAGAACAGTACTGCCCATTTGCTGGTCGGATGCCAGTATCTCCTCAACAGTTTGGTGGTTGCCTTTAGGATATGAGTAATCTGCCGTATAGACTGTGCCAGTACCCAGTCTTACCATCTGAGTCCATCAGTCTCTGGGTTGGAGGGAGTAATGCAGACTAAACCCTGTTATATCCAGTGGTTTCCTGTGTTAAGGGATCAAAGGGTAGGAAATGGGCATGGCGTGCACAGCCAATCCTACAACGGGCAGAGCTACACAGCTGACCTGGGTTCAAATATTATTTGAAATCTTTCAAATACTTTAGCTAAGCTCGATTGAGCTTACCTGTTGCAATGGAACTAATTGTGCATGCACACCCTGCCCACCTGGCACTCTAGGAAGGCTAAAACAAATGCTGAAACTATTTGAAAGATTCGAAATAGTATTTGAACCCAGGTCTGCTAAACAGTACCACAGTCATGCAGATGTGGGATGTTGACCATAAATTTCGTGCTGCTGTTTTAATCGTTGTGTTCTTATTGCTGGGTGTTTCCTTCCAGAAGCCTGCCAGTGGTCTGTTGGGGTCGCCTGGTTGTTTCAGATTGATGGAGAAGTGCATTGAACTTGACCTGTCCCACTCTAGTATTTCAAGACAATTCAAGACTTGAAGAATGTTGAAATGTTGAGGCCAGTTTTTGTTGTTTATAGGAATTCGTGTGACACCGTGGAGGAAAACACAGTATGTCATGTGGGGAAGAGAGAGAACTGTGGAAACACGCACATTTAAACACATTCAAAAACCTCAGTTTTCCCCACATCCTGAGAGGAAGTTAAGGACAGTGCCATTTGGCAAGACAAAAGAAGAAGCAAAGAGATGAAGAACAGATATTATAAGATCATCAGACCATTTCCTGGATTTATGAGAACAAAACAGAGCCGCAGTCTCACCACTGTACTCACATAGCAAGCTCAAACTGGCACGAGGAAACCTAGTTCACATTAACTTAAACAGCTTTGTGACCTCAATTACATATGGGGGAGTTCTGGGCTATGATAACGGGGTTAGTTGCCATTTTGCAGCATGCTGCATCATGTCATGACTCATGCTTGTGTAAATCTCACAAAGATATGTACGTATGACATTCAACTTGTTCAGCCCTGGAGGCGATCCTTCACACACACGCATGCCAACACACACACACACGATCCTGGAGGCTATGCTCCTCTCCTAGTTTCCAATTGGATATAGCAAGAGCAGGCTTGACGATTGAGCTTTTTAGTTGTGTAAATAGCATTTATGTATATCCACACAGTGTCATGACTCAATAATATACAGTCTGGTTCAGTCAGTAATGACTCAGACAACCAGATGTCTCCTGGCGGATGGTTTAGATCATCTGACGATGGTTGGTTCACATGGAACAAACTCCAGACATACAGAGAGCGAGAGAGAGAAAGAGAGTGAGAGAGACGGAGACGGAGACAGAGAGACAGAGCTAGAGAAAGAAAGGCAGAGAAAGGCGGAGAAAGAGAGAGATAGAGAGAGCACAGAAACTGTCTTCCTCGCAGAACCACGTGTTGAGGAAGTCCTCATCGTTTCCTGTGGTTGTTTACACCAACATGTCCTGACGGAACAGAGCACGTCTGCTATGCAAGCGAGGACAAATATTATGTTTTAGCTATCCAAACGTGTTTTGATCACATGACATTGTGAAAAGAAGATAGAGGCTTACTTTAGTGAAGTTGTGATGGATCGACTAAGGTTTCAGCATCCCAAATGGCACCCTATTCCATATGTTGTACACTACTTCTACAGTCTACGTGACTAAGGAAAAGGGCCATGTTCAAAAACTAGTACATTATATAGGGAATAGGGTGCCATTTGGGATGCAACCTAACTATTTCTACAGGGCTACGTGACTGAGTAAATGGTCCCCCAGGGAACTAGTGAACTGTGGCTTGGGAAAGTGAAATATACAGTATATACTAGAGTCTAAAGAGAGCCTAAATGACACTCGCTTTACAGCGGAAGTCATCCATTTTTGGATGGATGGTCAGTCCCTGGGTCAGTCCTTGGGTCAGTCTTTGGGTCAGTCCTTGGGTCAGTCCTTGGGTCAGTCTTTGGGTCAGTCTTTGGGTCAGTCTTTGGGTCAGTCCTTGCATCCATAGCTGTGTTGTTTTTTTGAATCCAGGATAGCTCCTTTAACCACAGAGCATACTAGCCCCAGCAGTTACAGTGGGGAGAACAAGTATTTGATACACTGCCGATTTTGCAGGTTTTCCTACTTACAAAGCATGTAGAGGTCTGTAATTTTTATCATAGGTACACTTCAACGGTGAGAGACTGAATGTAAAATAAAAATCCAGAAAATCACATTGTATGATTTTTAAGTAATTAATTTGTATTTTATTGCATGACATAAGTATTTGATCACCTACCAACCAGTAAGAATTCCGGCTCTCACAGACCTGTTTTGCTTTAAGAAGCCCTCCTGTTCTCCACTCATTACCTGTATTAACTGCACCTGTTTGAACTCGTTACCTGTATAAAAGACACCTGTCCACACACTCAATCAAACAGACTCCAACCTCTCCACAATGGCCAAGACCAGAGAGCTGTGTAAGGACATCCGGGATAAAAATGTAGACCTGCACAAGGCTGGGATGGGCTACAGGACAATAGGCAAGCAGCTTGGTGAGAATGCAACAACTGTTGGCGCAATTATTAGAAAATGGAAGAAGTTCAAGATGACGGTCAATCACCCTCGGTCTGGGGCTCCATGCAAGATCTCACCTCGTGGGGCATCAATGATCATGAGGAAGGTGAGGGATCAGCCCAGAACTACACGGCAGGACCTGGTCAATGACCTGAAGAGAGCTGGAACCACAGTCTCAAAGATAACCATTAGTAACACATAACGCTGTCATGGATTAAAATCCTGCAGCGCACACAAGGTCCCCCTGCTCAAGCCAGCGCATGTCCAGGCCCGTCTGAAGTTTGCCAATGACCATCTGGATGATCCAGAGGAGGAATGGGAGAAGGTCATGTGGTCTGATGAGACAAAAATAGAGCTTTTTGGTCTAAACTCCACTCGCCGTGTTTAGAGGAAGAAGAAGGATGAGTACAACCCCAAGAACACCATCCCAACCGTGAAGCACGGAGGTGGAAACATCATTCTTTGGGGATGCTTTTCTGCAAAGGGGACAGGACGACTGCACCGTATTGAGGGGAGGATGGATGGGGCCATGTATCGCAAGATCTTGGCCAACAACCTCCTTCCCTCAGTAAGAGCATTGAAGATGGGTCGTGGCTGGGGCTTTCCAGCATGACAACGACCCGAAACACACAGCCAGGGCAACTAAGGAGTGGCTCTGTAAGAAGCATCTCAAGGTCCTGGAGTGGCCTAGCCAGTCTTCAGACCTGAACCCAATAGAAAATCTTTGGAGGGAGCTGAAAGTCCGTATTGCCCAGCGACAGCCCCGAAACCTGAAGGATCTGGAGAAGGTCTGTATGGAGGAGTGGGCCAAAATCCCTGCTGCAGTGTGTGCAAACCTGGTCAAGAACTACAGGAAACGTATGATCTCTGTAATTGCAAACAAAGGTTTCTGTACCAAATATTAAGTTCTGCTTTTCTGATGTATCAAATACTTATGTCATGCAATAAAATGCAAATTAATTACTTAAAAATCATACAATGTGATTTTCTGGATTTTTTTTAAAGATTCCGTCTCTCACAGTTGAAGTGTACCTATGATAACAATTACAGACCTCTACATGCTTTGTAAGTAGGAAAACCTGCAAAATCGGCAGTGTATCAAATACTTGTTCTCCCCACTGTATGTCAGCTTTCTAAGCACGACATGCCAGACGAAGAGAAAAACTGTGTGGGAACTTGTGAAGATATGCAACACAGTTTAGATGAGAGATTAAAATGTATATATTGCTGGAAATCAAAATATACATGTTATAAAACTTGTCTATTTAGCCGTTGAACTACTGTTCCTCACGTTATAACATTTCCCACTGGGGTCATCTGAAAAGAAATACATCATGAGAAGCGTAACAGAAAATGACTCTTATGTTAATGTGGATTGGTAGGTGGCTTCTAATGTTCAGTGTTAAAGCACAAGAGAGTGGCTGAGAACATGCTATTGTGTAAAGGGAAGAAAAACTATGATTGTGACTGTGAAATATTTCTGCATAACACACTATTTTATGTGAATCAATGATTTCGATTTGTGCATCAGTTTGAGTTAAGCATCTCCAGCCAGGACTCAGGTAACATCGGTTAAGTGATGTATTTATACAACCTGGGCAGCCTCTTCTATTACATAGGAATATTAAACCTAATTATATTATATTCATAATGAGTTAACAATATCGACAAATCTCCTGACTGACTCCAAGCTTTCATATAATACAGTTAAATAATATGAAATGACGCATGTCGCCAAATTCAAACCCTTATTCAATACAACGCATAACATTGTCTGGGAGATGTATGTTTTAGTTGTACATGGTCCCTGTCAAATAAACATCATAAAATAAAATAAAAAACTATGTATCATATGAACCCGTAGATGTTGAATATGAACCCGTGGCTTAAAGCTATAACGGTTTTCTAGATCTTCCTCCTCCTCAGACGAGGAGAGGAGAGAAGGATCGGAGGACCAATACGCAGCGAGGTATGATGCCATAATGAATTTATTAAATTAAAGACAAAACACGAAGAACACTTGAATAACTTACAAAATAACAAAACGAAGTCAACAGACCTGAACAAACGAACTTACATATACCCGAAGAACGCATGAACAAGAACAGACTACATAAAACGAACAAACCGAAAACAGTCCCGTGTGGTGCACAGACACAGACACGGAAGACAATCACCCACAAACAAACAGTGTGAACAGCCAACCTATATATGGTTCTCAATCAGAGGAAAACGTCAAACACCTGTCTCTGATTGAGAACCATATAAGGCTAATTACAAGTGACCTAAACATAGAAACACAAAACATAGAATGCCCACCCCAACTCACGCCCTGACCAACTAAACACATACAAAAATAACATAAAACAGGTCAGGAACGTGACAAAAGCTGGAATCTTTAATGGTGAAACAGCCGTGTTCATTTGGGATATTACAACAACAAAGAAGTTACTGCAAACAACAAACACCGTTTTTTCCCCAGCAGACATCACTGCATGCACGATAGAACAGCACAATATGTACGGCTTTTTTTTGCTACCAACGCTCCTCAGCTGCTACGGAAAATGTAGTGTCATTCATTACCACCCAACATGCTGTTCGGGTTCACTGAGGTCATCATCCATGGAACAGCATGAGAGAGGGGACGTCCTGCTGTTAGCGACCCTCTGAGGAGAGTAGATTACATGCACCAGTATAGAGGATCACCCCACAGCCATACCTCCACCTGGAAGCATAGCCCCAGTAGCCTTCCTAATGATCCAGCCCCTTGCTGGCTCCATGGTCAAATGGGGAGTCATTAAAAGTGCTAATAACCTGGGGGATAGTCCTCAACCACCATGACACCAGGATGCTGTTAGTGCCTAAGGCCCTTGTTTGTCAAATCTTGTCGACGCATTTCTTCTAACAGTTTATACAACCGTGTAGAAAAAGCCCTTGGTACGTGCGGTTCAATTTGCTCATCTACCTTTTTGCTTTCATTGATGGGTGATGTCACAAATCCCAATGTAACAATCTGATTGATGCCAAACAACACCTTTAAAATAACGTAGCCTACTGTACAGCGTGCTTATAATTATTCAAGCTGTTTCAATGCTAGTGTCAACTCCACCATGTGTTACGAGTTAAGTGCCTACACTCAGATTAGCATCAGAGTAGCCTACATACCAGCCCACTGCTGCATAGAGGATAGTGTTTAGGTTGGACACTGTCCAGTCCAGTACAAGTCTCCTGGCTTTACCAGTGGCTGAACTGAACAGACATTTCAACAAACCGCAAAACCACCGTAAATATCGACAAATATGCATGTAAGATGTAAATATACTGTTCTGTAGACATTTACTGGTCCCTATGGTAGTTTTGATTCAACATGAAACCGTTGATCTGTCTGCGAGGCAGTATAAAGTTCTATATAAAGTGATCAACAGCTAGACATAGAGGTCAACTGGATTCATATACCTTGTATTTATAGTCAGAGTGTGTCAGAGGGCACTGATCTGAACAACCAATGAGAAATGGCTCTATGACAGAATTATGCAATTGCCTTGTCTTGGGCGGTCTGTGTGGACGGCTGCTGGTGTGTGATTTAGTCTGGTACCTATTTCCCAATATTGTGCACTACTTTTGATGAGGAACCATAGGGCTCTGGTCTAAAGTAATGCACTACAGTGCTATTTTGGACCCACCCTTGTCTTGGGCAGTCTGTCTGGACGAGTGGACCGCTGCCGGTGTGTGATTTGACAAGTCATAGACTGTTCTCTCTGCTACCGCATGGCAAGCGGTACCAATGCACCAAGTTTGGAACCAACAGGACCCTGAACAGCTTCTATCCCCAAGCCATAAGCCTGCTAAATAGTTAGTCTGTGTAGCTATTGGTTAACTATTTAAGAATCTGCCTTAACCCTTTATGCACTCTATTCCAGTTATATGTACATGTCTACCTCAATTACCTCGTACCCCTGCATATCAACTGGTACTGGTACCCCGTGTATAGTGACTAATAAAATGTGATTTGATTTTAGAGTGATGTTTTACTGAGGAACGATCAGGCCTATTCTACTTCCTGTGTGTGTTGTTGAAATGGGCTCAACCATCATCTTTCACCCCGAGAAATGTGGTTCTGCTGGGAACCTCGGAACTCAATATTAGCTCAGGGAATTGAATACAGAAGGGAGCTCTCTGGGAAATGTACTTCTCCTGGCGGATGACATTTCCTAAAAAAGCCCTACATTGTCAATCTGCACTGTAACATAGTCTGAACCGATGATAATGACAAAGTGTTGTTTTAGGACCAGACAGAGAATGGCCACTTACTGCAACTTGATACTCTAATAATATGTTCCATCTACTTCCAAGGTGCATGAACACCATGGTAGCCAGAGTAGGAGGTGGCCTGTAGTGTTTAGGTAAGGAAGAGTAGCCTGCGCCTAAGTCTTTTAAAATGAAAGAGTACAAGAGGACTTGTCTCTAGTATCTATTTTGCGCTTATTCTCCATACCCCTTAATGTGTTTCAGACGGCCCCCTTTCTTTGTCGACCTAATTAATTGACGGAGAGGGTCTCTTCAGAGGCGTCTTATCACGTTCTCTTTGGAGTAGTGTGCCCGGTATGACTGTATTCCTCCGTCCCCATAACAATGGTACAATGAGGAGTAGACAACAACAAGAAGTTCTGTCATCACAAAGACCTCTCAGACCAAATCCTGTTACGGGTCTGATGCAAAGCATAGGAACTACAGCCAGTCAGTGTGTCCTTAAATAATAAATAAAGGGCCTGTTATTCAGGAAACAAGCCTAGACCTCCAGCCTCTTTGAAATGGGAGACCACCTATGGAGGAGCCCGGAGGAACCTTTCCATGCATAGCCTTGGCTACTCGGGCCTCTGGGGCGAGGCACAGGACCTAAATTACTGTGTACCCAATGTCCGACCGAGGCCCAAATCCCAATTTCTCTGCTTTGTTTTTCCAAGGGGTTGATTTTTCCGAGGTCTCAGTGAGAACATGCGGTCCCATGAAACACATCCAAGAAAAACAGCGGACCCTGACCTGTGGGGATTGCCCCAGCTAGGTTCCCAAATCCTCAGAGGAGATCTCATGGGATGGACCCGAGAGCCAGGATGATTTAATTACACAAAGACAACATCACGTGTCACCAGGGGTTACGGGCAGTCGCCTTTACGGGGCTAGAGGGCCAGGGGAGAGGGGGTGAATGTTCACAGCTGATGTACCCATACTTTGCTTACCTGGCCCCATGGCCTGGGTTGATTGGCTCGATGTAACCAGCTACATTGACACACAGGACGGTATTGCTTTCATCTGTCCCCTAATTACAGTACTGAAGGGGTGTGCTGCACCAGGGGAGGGAAAGACGGGAATTGCAGGAGGAATGGACTTGGACAAAGAGAGAGTGTATGTTTGTGTGTGTGTCCATGCCTTTGTGTGTGTGTGTGTGTCTCATGTGGACGTCCACCCATCCCACTGGTGTGTGTTTACAGGACACGGTGTTGTTTTCCAGGAACAGAAGGGTCCAGATGAGATCAGAGCTGATTTTGATCTGGATAAAAGCTCCTCTCTTCACGAGGCCTGTGTTCCCTCAGCTCTGAGTCCCCATAGCTCAGAGGCAAATGTGGCTTCAGTTCCTATGTATGTGAAGAGTCGATGACAATGTGTCTGAGATCAACCAACAAGCTCACCCTTCATCTTATGAGTAAGAGCCTTTGTCGGCTTCATGGGATATGTTTCAAATGTAATCCTTTAGCTATGACATCACATATTTAACCCTCATGCATTTCATCTTGTATTATTCCAATGTTGAGCAATATTCTGGTTCAGAAACCAAAAGTATTACCCAAGTAGGAGCTTCTGGGAACTTAACATACAGCGATTGTACAAAACATTAAGATCACCTTCCTAATATTGTGTCACGGTTGTGTCAAGCTGTCTGGATGTCCTTTAGGTGGTGGACCATTCTTGATACACACGGGGAAACTGTAGAGTGTGAAAACCACAGCAGGGATGCAGTTCTTGACACAAACCGGTGCTCCTGCCATTTGGCATTTGGTATTTTGTTAGGATCCCCATTAGCTGTTGCAAAGCAGCAGATACTCTTCCTGGAGTCCTCACAAAACATGAAACATGACATAATACAGAACATTAATAGACAAGAACAGCTCAAGGACAGAACTACATCAATAAAAAATAAATGCCTACATATCAATACCAAATCATACACACAAACTTTCTAGGTCAAATAGGGGAGAGGCGTTGTGCTGCTTTATCTGTTTTTTGAAACCAGGTTTGCTGTTCATTTGAGCAATATGAGATGGAAGGGAGTTCCATGCAATAATGGCTCTATATAATACTGTTCGCTGTCTTGAATTTGGGGACTGTGAAAAGACCCCTGGTGGCATGTCTGGTGGGATAAGAGTGTTTGTCAGAGCTGTTTGTAACTTGACAATGCAAACAATTTGGGATTTTCAACGTATTTTATGTTTCTTATAAAAAGAAGTGATGCAGTTAGTCTCTCCTCAACTCTTAGCCAGAGAGACTGGCATGCATAGCATTTATAGTGCATTCGGAAAGTATTCAGACCCCTTGACTTTATCCACGTTTTGTTACGTTACAGCTGTCACGTTCTGACCTTAGTTCTTTTGTTATTTCTTTGTTTTAGTATGGTCAGGGCGTGAGTTGGGTGGGTTATCTATGTTCGTTTTTCTATGTTGGTTTTTGCGTTTGGCCTGGTATGATTCTCAATCAGAGGCAGGTGTCGTTAGTTGTCTCTGATTGAGAATCATACTTAGGTAGCCTTTTTTCCACCTGTGTTTCGTGGGTGTTTATTTTCTGTGTCTGTGTGTTCCACACGGAACTGTTTCGGTTGGTTATTTCACGTGTCGTTTATTGTTTTGTTTCTGTGTTTGATTGTTTTATTAAAGAGCATGAACACGTACCACGCTGTGCTTTTGTCCTCCGATCCTTCCTACTACTCCTCGTCTGAGGAGGAAGACAGCCGTAACAACAGTCTTATTCTAAAATGTATTCAAATGTTTTTCCCCTCATCAATCTACACACAACACCCCATAATGACAAAGCAAAAACAAGTTTTTATATATTTTTCTGCAAGTTTATAAAAAAATACAAAAACTGAAATCACATTTACATAAGTATTCAGAGACTTTACTCAGTACTTTGTTGAAACACCTTAGACAGCAATTACAGCCTCGAGTCTTCTTGGGTAGGACGCTACAAGTTTGGTATGATGGTAGGTCATATGATTGAGTGTGGTCTGGCCCAGGAGTGCGAAGGTGAACGGAAAGGCTCTGGAGCAACGAACCCTTACCGTCTCTGCCTGGCCGGTTCCCCTCTCTCCACTGGGATTCTCTGCCTCTAACCCTATTACAGGGGCTGAGTCATTGGCTTACTGGTGCCCTTCCATGCCGTCCCTAGGAGGGGTGCGTCACTTGAGGGGGTTGAGTCGCTGACGTGGCCTTCCTGTCTGGGTTGGCGCCCCCCCCCCCTTGGGTTGTGCCGTGGCGGAGATCTTTGTGGGCTATACTTGGCCTTGTCTCAGATGGTAAGTTGGTGGTTGAAGATATCCCTCTAGTGGTGTGGGCGCTGTGCTTTGGCAAAGTGGGTGGGGTTATATCCTCCCTGTTTGGCCCTGTCTGTGGGTATCATCGGATGGGGCCACAGTGTCTCCTGACCCCTCCTGTCTCAGCCTCCAGTATTTATGCTGCAGTAGTTTATGTGTCGGGGGGCTAGGGTCAGTCTGTTATATCTGGAGTATTTCTCCTGTCTTATCCGGTGTCCTGTGTGAATTTAAGTATGGTCTCTCTAATTCTCTCTTTCTCTCTTTCTTTCTTTCTCTCTCTCGGAGGACCTGAGCCCTAGGACCATGCCTCAGGACTACCTGGCATGATGACTCCCCAGTCCACCTGGCCGTGCTGCTGCTCCAGTTTCAACTGTTCTGCCTGCGGCTATGGAACCCTGACCTGTTCACCGGACGTGCTACCTGTCCCAGACCTGCTGTTTTCAACTCTGTGCGTTTTGTTGCCAACTTTACTTTGCTAGCTTTGCTTTGCTAGCTGACAACTTTACGTTTTTTTTTTCTTTTTAATTACCGTTTATATTTTTAGTTTTTCCATCACAACTTTTTTCCCTCATTCAACTTTTTCACTCCGGACGCTTTATCTGGACATGGTTCGTCAGCACCTTCAACAGCCGAAGCTAAGTAGTAACATTAACATGATGTCTTCTAATTGCATTCGCTGTACTCATAATATACAGGAGAATGATCGCCTTACGGCGAGGATAGCTGTGCTGCAAGCCCAGCTTCAGACGCAATCGTTAGGCAAGGGTAATTTCAGTGTAGGAAAGGAAGAAACAGCGTCTGTGCCACCAGTAAGTACAGATAGTAACGTTAGTATAAATCCCCCCGCACTGTCCCCGCAGCCGGACAATTTTCTCATGGCTTCTGGAGGGAAATGCTGTTGGATTGCTCAACCGGTGTCGCTCATTCAGCCGACAGAAACTTTCAACCGGTTTTCCCCATTGAGTAGCGAGTCGGAGTCTGAGGCCGAGTCTTCTCTTGTCTCTACTCCTCCCGTTACGGGGTCTGAGACGCCGAAGGCTCCCACCATTAGCTCTGACAAATTGAAAACCCTAGTCATTGGCGACTCCATTACCCGCAGTATTAGACTTAAAACGAATCACCCAGCGATCATACACTGTTTACCAGGGGGCAGGGCTACCGACGTTAAGGCTAATCTGAAGATGGTGCTGGCTAAAGCTAAAACTGGTGAGTGTAGAGAGTATAGAGATATTGTTATCCACGTCGGCACCAACGATGTTAGGATGAAACAGTCAGAGATCACCAAGCACAACATAGCTTCAGCCTGTAAATCAGCTAGAAAGATGTGTCGGCATCGACTAATTGTCTCTGGCCCCCTCCCAGTTAGGGGGAGTGACGAGCTCTACAGCAGAGTCTCACAACTCAATCGCTGGTTGAAAACTGTTTTCTGCCCCTCCCAAAAGATAGAATTTGTAGATAATTGGCCCTCTTTCTGGGACTCACCCACAAACAGGACCAAGCCTGACCTGCTGAGGAGTGACGGACTCCATCCTAGCTGGAGGGGTGCTCTCATCTTATCTACTAACATAGATAGGGCTCTAACTCCTCTAGCTCCACAATGAAATAGGGTGCAGGCCAGGCAGCAGGCTGTTAGCCAACCTGCCAGCTTAGTGGAGTCTGCCAATAGCACAGTCAGTGTAGTCAGCTCAGCCATCCCCATTGAGACTGTGTCTGTGCCTCGACCTAGGTTGGGCAAAACTAAACATGGCGGTGTTCGCCTTAGCAATCTCACTAGGATAAAGACCTCCTCCATTCCTGCCATTATTGAAAGAGATCGTGATACCTCACATCTCAAAATAGGGTTACTTAATGTTAGATCCCTCACTTCAAAGGCAGTTATAGTCAATGAACTAATCACTGATCATAATCTTGATGTGATTGGCCTGACTGAAACATGGCTTAAGCCTGATGAATTTACTGTGTTAAATGAGGCCTCACCTCCTGGTTACACTAGTGACCATATCCCCCGTGCATCCCGCAAAGGCGGAGGTGTTGCTAACATTTACGATAGCAAATTTCAATTTACAAAAAAAGAAATGACGTTTTCGTCTTTTGAGCTTCTAGTCATGAAATCTATGCAGCCTACTCAATCACTTTTTATAGCTACTGTTTATAGGCCTCCTGGGCCATATACAGCGTTCCTCTCTGAGTTCCCTGAATTCCTATCAGACCTTGTAGTCATAGCAGATCATATTTTAATTTTTGGTAAAATGACAGAAAATGACTCTTATGTTAATGTGGATTGGTAGGTGGCTTCTAATGTTCAGTGTTAAAGCACAAGAGAGTGGCTGAGAACATGCTATTGTGTAAAGGGAAGAAAAACTATGATTGTGACTGTGAAATATTTCTGCATAACACACTATTTTATGTGAATCAATGATTTCGATTTGTGCATCAGTTTGAGTTAAGCATCTCCAGCCAGGACTCAGGTAACATCGGTTAAGTGATGTATTTATACAACCTGGGCAGCCTCTTCTATTACATAGGAATATTAAACCTAATTATATTATATTCATAATGAGTTAACAATATCGACAAATCTCCTGACTGACTCCAAGCTTTCATATAATACAGTTAAATAATATGAAATGACGCATGTCGCCAAATTCAAACCCTTATTCAATACAACGCATAACATTGTCTGGGAGATGTATGTTTTAGTTGTACATGGTCCCTGTCAAATAAACATCATAAAATAAAATAAAAAACTATGTATCATATGAACCCGTAGATGTTGAATATGAACCCGTGGCTTAAAGCTATAACGGTTTTCTAGATCTTCCTCCTCCTCAGACGAGGAGAGGAGAGAAGGATCGGAGGACCAATACGCAGCGAGGTATGATGCCATAATGAATTTATTAAATTAAAGACAAAACACGAAGAACACTTGAATAACTTACAAAATAACAAAACGAAGTCAACAGACCTGAACAAACGAACTTACATATACCCGAAGAACGCATGAACAAGAACAGACTACATAAAACGAACAAACCGAAAACAGTCCCGTGTGGTGCACAGACACAGACACGGAAGACAATCACCCACAAACAAACAGTGTGAACAGCCAACCTATATATGGTTCTCAATCAGAGGAAAACGTCAAACACCTGTCTCTGATTGAGAACCATATAAGGCTAATTACAAGTGACCTAAACATAGAAACACAAAACATAGAATGCCCACCCCAACTCACGCCCTGACCAACTAAACACATACAAAAATAACATAAAACAGGTCAGGAACGTGACAAAAGCTGGAATCTTTAATGGTGAAACAGCCGTGTTCATTTGGGATATTACAACAACAAAGAAGTTACTGCAAACAACAAACACCGTTTTTTCCCCAGCAGACATCACTGCATGCACGATAGAACAGCACAATATGTACGGCTTTTTTTTGCTACCAACGCTCCTCAGCTGCTACGGAAAATGTAGTGTCATTCATTACCACCCAACATGCTGTTCGGGTTCACTGAGGTCATCATCCATGGAACAGCATGAGAGAGGGGACGTCCTGCTGTTAGCGACCCTCTGAGGAGAGTAGATTACATGCACCAGTATAGAGGATCACCCCACAGCCATACCTCCACCTGGAAGCATAGCCCCAGTAGCCTTCCTAATGATCCAGCCCCTTGCTGGCTCCATGGTCAAATGGGGAGTCATTAAAAGTGCTAATAACCTGGGGGATAGTCCTCAACCACCATGACACCAGGATGCTGTTAGTGCCTAAGGCCCTTGTTTGTCAAATCTTGTCGACGCATTTCTTCTAACAGTTTATACAACCGTGTAGAAAAAGCCCTTGGTACGTGCGGTTCAATTTGCTCATCTACCTTTTTGCTTTCATTGATGGGTGATGTCACAAATCCCAATGTAACAATCTGATTGATGCCAAACAACACCTTTAAAATAACGTAGCCTACTGTACAGCGTGCTTATAATTATTCAAGCTGTTTCAATGCTAGTGTCAACTCCACCATGTGTTACGAGTTAAGTGCCTACACTCAGATTAGCATCAGAGTAGCCTACATACCAGCCCACTGCTGCATAGAGGATAGTGTTTAGGTTGGACACTGTCCAGTCCAGTACAAGTCTCCTGGCTTTACCAGTGGCTGAACTGAACAGACATTTCAACAAACCGCAAAACCACCGTAAATATCGACAAATATGCATGTAAGATGTAAATATACTGTTCTGTAGACATTTACTGGTCCCTATGGTAGTTTTGATTCAACATGAAACCGTTGATCTGTCTGCGAGGCAGTATAAAGTTCTATATAAAGTGATCAACAGCTAGACATAGAGGTCAACTGGATTCATATACCTTGTATTTATAGTCAGAGTGTGTCAGAGGGCACTGATCTGAACAACCAATGAGAAATGGCTCTATGACAGAATTATGCAATTGCCTTGTCTTGGGCGGTCTGTGTGGACGGCTGCTGGTGTGTGATTTAGTCTGGTACCTATTTCCCAATATTGTGCACTACTTTTGATGAGGAACCATAGGGCTCTGGTCTAAAGTAATGCACTACAGTGCTATTTTGGACCCACCCTTGTCTTGGGCAGTCTGTCTGGACGAGTGGACCGCTGCCGGTGTGTGATTTGACAAGTCATAGACTGTTCTCTCTGCTACCGCATGGCAAGCGGTACCGATGCACCGAGTTTGGAACCAACAGGACCCTGAACAGCTTCTATCCCCAAGCCATAAGCCTGCTAAATAGTTAGTCTGTGTAGCTATTGGTTAACTATTTAAGAATCTGCCTTAACCCTTTTTGCACTCTATTCTAGTTATATGTACATGTCTACCTCAATTACCTCGTACCCCTGCATATCAACTGGTACTGGTACCCCGTGTATAGTGACTAATAAAATGTGATTTGATTTTAGAGTGATGTTTTACTGAGGAACGATCAGGCCTATTCTACTTCCTGTGTGTGTTGTTGAAATGGGCTCAACCATCATCTTTCACCCCGAGAAATGTGGTTCTGCTGGGAACCTCGGAACTCAATATTAGCTCAGGGAATTGAATACAGAAGGGAGCTCTCTGGGAAATGTACTTCTCCTGGCGGATGACATTTCCTAAAAAAGCCCTACATTGTCAATCTGCACTGTAACATAGTCTGAACCGATGATAATGACAAAGTGTTGTTTTAGGACCAGACAGAGAATGGCCACTTACTGCAACTTGATACTCTAATAATATGTTCCATCTACTTCCAAGGTGCATGAACACCATGGTAGCCAGAGTAGGAGGTGGCCTGTAGTGTTTAGGTAAGGAAGAGTAGCCTGCGCCTAAGTCTTTTAAAATGAAAGAGTACAAGAGGACTTGTCTCTAGTATCTATTTTGCGCTTATTCTCCATACCCCTTAATGTGTTTCAGACGGCCCCCTTTCTTTGTCGACCTAATTAATTGACGGAGAGGGTCTCTTCAGAGGCGTCTTATCACGTTCTCTTTGGAGTAGTGTGCCCGGTATGACTGTATTCCTCCGTCCCCATAACAATGGTACAATGAGGAGTAGACAACAACAAGAAGTTCTGTCATCACAAAGACCTCTCAGACCAAATCCTGTTACGGGTCTGATGCAAAGCATAGGAACTACAGCCAGTCAGTGTGTCCTTAAATAATAAATAAAGGGCCTGTTATTCAGGAAACAAGCCTAGACCTCCAGCCTCTTTGAAATGGGAGACCACCTATGGAGGAGCCCGGAGGAACCTTTCCATGCATAGCCTTGGCTACTCGGGCCTCTGGGGCGAGGCACAGGACCTAAATTACTGTGTACCCAATGTCCGACCGAGGCCCAAATCCCAATTTCTCTGCTTTGTTTTTCCAAGGGGTTGATTTTTCCGAGGTCTCAGTGAGAACATGCGGTCCCATGAAACACATCCAAGAAAAACAGCGGACCCTGACCTGTGGGGATTGCCCCAGCTAGGTTCCCAAATCCTCAGAGGAGATCTCATGGGATGGACCCGAGAGCCAGGATGATTTAATTACACAAAGACAACATCACGTGTCACCAGGGGTTACGGGCAGTCGCCTTTACGGGGCTAGAGGGCCAGGGGAGAGGGGGTGAATGTTCACAGCTGATGTACCCATACTTTGCTTACCTGGCCCCATGGCCTGGGTTGATTGGCTCGATGTAACCAGCTACATTGACACACAGGACGGTATTGCTTTCATCTGTCCCCTAATTACAGTACTGAAGGGGTGTGCTGCACCAGGGGAGGGAAAGACGGGAATTGCAGGAGGAATGGACTTGGACAAAGAGAGAGTGTATGTTTGTGTGTGTGTCCATGCCTTTGTGTGTGTGTGTGTGTCTCATGTGGACGTCCACCCATCCCACTGGTGTGTGTTTACAGGACACGGTGTTGTTTTCCAGGAACAGAAGGGTCCAGATGAGATCAGAGCTGATTTTGATCTGGATAAAAGCTCCTCTCTTCACGAGGCCTGTGTTCCCTCAGCTCTGAGTCCCCATAGCTCAGAGGCAAATGTGGCTTCAGTTCCTATGTATGTGAAGAGTCGATGACAATGTGTCTGAGATCAACCAACAAGCTCACCCTTCATCTTATGAGTAAGAGCCTTTGTCGGCTTCATGGGATATGTTTCAAATGTAATCCTTTAGCTATGACATCACATATTTAACCCTCATGCATTTCATCTTGTATTATTCCAATGTTGAGCAATATTCTGGTTCAGAAACCAAAAGTATTACCCAAGTAGGAGCTTCTGGGAACTTAACATACAGCGATTGTACAAAACATTAAGATCACCTTCCTAATATTGTGTCACGGTTGTGTCAAGCTGTCTGGATGTCCTTTAGGTGGTGGACCATTCTTGATACACACGGGGAAACTGTAGAGTGTGAAAACCACAGCAGGGATGCAGTTCTTGACACAAACCGGTGCTCCTGCCATTTGGCATTTGGTATTTTGTTAGGATCCCCATTAGCTGTTGCAAAGCAGCAGATACTCTTCCTGGAGTCCTCACAAAACATGAAACATGACATAATACAGAACATTAATAGACAAGAACAGCTCAAGGACAGAACTACATCAATAAAAAATAAATGCCTACATATCAATACCAAATCATACACACAAACTTTCTAGGTCAAATAGGGGAGAGGCGTTGTGCTGCTTTATCTGTTTTTTGAAACCAGGTTTGCTGTTCATTTGAGCAATATGAGATGGAAGGGAGTTCCATGCAATAATGGCTCTATATAATACTGTTCGCTGTCTTGAATTTGGGGACTGTGAAAAGACCCCTGGTGGCATGTCTGGTGGGATAAGAGTGTGTGTCAGAGCTGTTTGTAACTTGACAATGCAAACAATTTGGGATTTTCAACGTATTTTATGTTTCTTATAAAAAGAAGTGATGCAGTTAGTCTCTCCTCAACTCTTAGCCAGAGAGACTGGCATGCATAGCATTTATAGTGCATTCGGAAAGTATTCAGACCCCTTGACTTTATCCACGTTTTGTTACGTTACAGCTGTCACGTTCTGACCTTAGTTCTTTTGTTATTTCTTTGTTTTAGTATGGTCAGGGCGTGAGTTGGGTGGGTTATCTATGTTCGTTTTTCTATGTTGGTTTTTGCGTTTGGCCTGGTATGATTCTCAATCAGAGGCAGGTGTCGTTAGTTGTCTCTGATTGAGAATCATACTTCGGTAGCCTTTTTTCCACCTGTGTTTCGTGGGTGTTTATTTTCTGTGTCTGTGTGTTCCACACGGAACTGTTTCGGTTGGTTATTTCACGTGTCGTTTATTGTTTTGTTTCTGTGTTTGATTGTTTTATTAAAGAGCATGAACACGTACCACGCTGTGCTTTTGTCCTCCGATCCTTCCTACTACTCCTCGTCTGAGGAGGAAGACAGCCGTAACAACAGTCTTATTCTAAAATGTATTCAAATGTTTTTCCCCTCATCAATCTACACACAACACCCCATAATGACAAAGCAAAAACAAGTTTTTATATATTTTTCTGCAAGTTTATAAAAAAATACAAAAACTGAAATCACATTTACATAAGTATTCAGAGACTTTACTCAGTACTTTGTTGAAACACCTTAGACAGCAATTACAGCCTCGAGTCTTCTTGGGTAGGACGCTACAAGTTTGGTATGATGGTAGGTCATATGATTGAGTGTGGTCTGGCCCAGGAGTGCGAAGGTGAACGGAAAGGCTCTGGAGCAACGAACCCTTACCGTCTCTGCCTGGCCGGTTCCCCTCTCTCCACTGGGATTCTCTGCCTCTAACCCTATTACAGGGGCTGAGTCATTGGCTTACTGGTGCCCTTCCATGCCGTCCCTAGGAGGGGTGCGTCACTTGAGGGGGTTGAGTCGCTGACGTGGCCTTCCTGTCTGGGTTGGCGCCCCCCCCCCCTTGGGTTGTGCCGTGGCGGAGATCTTTGTGGGCTATACTTGGCCTTGTCTCAGATGGTAAGTTGGTGGTTGAAGATATCCCTCTAGTGGTGTGGGCGCTGTGCTTTGGCAAAGTGGGTGGGGTTATATCCTCCCTGTTTGGCCCTGTCTGTGGGTATCATCGGATGGGGCCACAGTGTCTCCTGACCCCTCCTGTCTCAGCCTCCAGTATTTATGCTGCAGTAGTTTATGTGTCGGGGGGCTAGGGTCAGTCTGTTATATCTGGAGTATTTCTCCTGTCTTATCCGGTGTCCTGTGTGAATTTAAGTATGGTCTCTCTAATTCTCTCTTTCTCTCTTTCTTTCTTTCTCTCTCTCGGAGGACCTGAGCCCTAGGACCATGCCTCAGGACTACCTGGCATGATGACTCCCCAGTCCACCTGGCCGTGCTGCTGCTCCAGTTTCAACTGTTCTGCCTGCGGCTATGGAACCCTGACCTGTTCACCGGACGTGCTACCTGTCCCAGACCTGCTGTTTTCAACTCTGTGCGTTTTGTTGCCAACTTTACTTTGCTAGCTTTGCTTTGCTAGCTGACAACTTTACGTTTTTTTTTTCTTTTTAATTACCGTTTATATTTTTAGTTTTTCCATCACAACTTTTTTCCCTCATTCAACTTTTTCACTCCGGACGCTTTATCTGGACATGGTTCGTCAGCACCTTCAACAGCCGAAGCTAAGTAGTAACATTAACATGATGTCTTCTAATTGCATTCGCTGTACTCATAATATACAGGAGAATGATCGCCTTACGGCGAGGATAGCTGTGCTGCAAGCCCAGCTTCAGACGCAATCGTTAGGCAAGGGTAATTTCAGTGTAGGAAAGGAAGAAACAGCGTCTGTGCCACCAGTAAGTACAGATAGTAACGTTAGTATAAATCCCCCCGCACTGTCCCCGCAGCCGGACAATTTTCTCATGGCTTCTGGAGGGAAATGCTGTTGGATTGCTCAACCGGTGTCGCTCATTCAGCCGACAGAAACTTTCAACCGGTTTTCCCCATTGAGTAGCGAGTCGGAGTCTGAGGCCGAGTCTTCTCTTGTCTCTACTCCTCCCGTTACGGGGTCTGAGACGCCGAAGGCTCCCACCATTAGCTCTGACAAATTGAAAACCCTAGTCATTGGCGACTCCATTACCCGCAGTATTAGACTTAAAACGAATCACCCAGCGATCATACACTGTTTACCAGGGGGCAGGGCTACCGACGTTAAGGCTAATCTGAAGATGGTGCTGGCTAAAGCTAAAACTGGTGAGTGTAGAGAGTATAGAGATATTGTTATCCACGTCGGCACCAACGATGTTAGGATGAAACAGTCAGAGATCACCAAGCACAACATAGCTTCAGCCTGTAAATCAGCTAGAAAGATGTGTCGGCATCGACTAATTGTCTCTGGCCCCCTCCCAGTTAGGGGGAGTGACGAGCTCTACAGCAGAGTCTCACAACTCAATCGCTGGTTGAAAACTGTTTTCTGCCCCTCCCAAAAGATAGAATTTGTAGATAATTGGCCCTCTTTCTGGGACTCACCCACAAACAGGACCAAGCCTGACCTGCTGAGGAGTGACGGACTCCATCCTAGCTGGAGGGGTGCTCTCATCTTATCTACTAACATAGATAGGGCTCTAACTCCTCTAGCTCCACAATGAAATAGGGTGCAGGCCAGGCAGCAGGCTGTTAGCCAACCTGCCAGCTTAGTGGAGTCTGCCAATAGCACAGTCAGTGTAGTCAGCTCAGCCATCCCCATTGAGACTGTGTCTGTGCCTCGACCTAGGTTGGGCAAAACTAAACATGGCGGTGTTCGCCTTAGCAATCTCACTAGGATAAAGACCTCCTCCATTCCTGCCATTATTGAAAGAGATCGTGATACCTCACATCTCAAAATAGGGTTACTTAATGTTAGATCCCTCACTTCAAAGGCAGTTATAGTCAATGAACTAATCACTGATCATAATCTTGATGTGATTGGCCTGACTGAAACATGGCTTAAGCCTGATGAATTTACTGTGTTAAATGAGGCCTCACCTCCTGGTTACACTAGTGACCATATCCCCCGTGCATCCCGCAAAGGCGGAGGTGTTGCTAACATTTACGATAGCAAATTTCAATTTACAAAAAAAGAAATGACGTTTTCGTCTTTTGAGCTTCTAGTCATGAAATCTATGCAGCCTACTCAATCACTTTTTATAGCTACTGTTTATAGGCCTCCTGGGCCATATACAGCGTTCCTCTCTGAGTTCCCTGAATTCCTATCAGACCTTGTAGTCATAGCAGATCATATTTTAATTTTTGGTGATTTTAATATTCATATGGAGAAGTCCACAGACCCACTCCAAAAGTCTTTCGGAGCCATCATCGACTCAGTGGGTTTTGTCCAACATGTCTCTGGACCTACTCACTGCCACAGTCATACTCTGGACCTAGTTTTGTCCCATGGAATAAATGTTGTAGATCTTAATGTTTTTCCTCATAATCCTGGACTGTCGGACCACCATTTTATTACGTTTGCAATCGCAACAAATAATCTGCTCAGACCCCAACCAAGGAGCATCAAAAGTCGTGCTATAAATTCTCAGACAACACAAAAATTCCTTGACGCCCTTCCAGACTCCTTCTGCCTACCCAAGGACGTCAGAGGACAAAAATCAGTTAACCACCTAACTGAGGAACTCAATTTAACCTTGCGCAATACCCTAGATGCAGTTGCACCCCTAAAAACGAAAAACATTTGTCATAAGAAACTAGCTCCCTGGTATACAGAAAATACCCGAGCTTTGAAGCAAGCTTCCAGAAAATTGGAACGGAAATGGCGCCACACCAAACTGGAAGTCTTCCGACTAGCTTGGAAAGACAGTACCGTGCAGTACCGAAGAGCCCTCACTGCTGCTCGATCATCCTACTTTTCCAACTTAATTGAGGAAAATAAGAACAATCCAAAATTTATTTTTGATACTGTTGCAAAGCTAACTAAAAAGCAGCATTCCCCAAGAGAGGATGGCTTTCACTTCAGCAGTAATAAATTCATGAACTTCTTTGAGGAAAAAATCATGATCATTAGAAAGCAAATTACGGACTCCTCTTTAAATCTGCATATTCCTCCAGGGCTTAGCTGTCCTGGATCTGCACAGCTCTGCCAGGGCCTGGGATCGGGAGAGACACTTAAGTGTTTTAGTACTATATCTCTTGACACAATGATGAAAATAATCATGGCCTCTAAACCTTCAAGCTGCATACTGGATCCTATTCCTACTAAACTACTGAAAGAGCTGCTTCCTGTGCTTGGCCCTCCTATGTTGAACATAATAAACGGCTCTCTATCCACCGGATGTGTACCAAACTCACTAAAAGTGGCAGTAATAAAGCCTCTCTTGAAAAAGCCAAACCTTGACCCGGAAAATATAAAAAACTATCGGCCTATATCGAATCTTCCATTCCACTCAAAAATTTTAGAAAAAGCTGTTGCGCAGCAACTCACTGCCTTCCTGAAGACAAGCAATGTATACGAAATGCTTCAGTCTGGTTTTAGACCCCATCATAGCACTGAGACTGCACTTGTGAAGGTGGTAAATGACCTTTTAATGGCGTCAGACCGAGGCTCTGCGTCTGTCCTCGTGCTACTAGACCTTAGTGCTGCCTTTGACACCATCGATCACCACATTCTTTTGGAGAGACTGGAAACCCAAATTGGTCTACACGGACAAGTTCTGGCCTGGTTTAGATCTTACCTGTCGGAAAGATATCAGTTTGTCTCTGTGAATGGTTTGTCCTCTGACAAATCAACTGTACATTTCGGTGTTCCACAAGGTTCCGTTTTAGGACCACTATTGTTTTCACTATATATTTTACCTCTTGGGGATGTTATTCGAAAACGTAATGTTAACTTTCACTGCTATGCGGATGACACACAGCTGTACATTTCAATGAAACATGGTGAAGCCCCAAAATTGACCTCGCTAGAAGCCTGTGTTTCAGACATAAGGAAGTGGATGGCTGCAAACTTTCTACTTTTAAACTCGGACAAAACAGAGATGCTTGTTCTAGGTCCCAAGAAACAAAGAGATCTTCTGTTAAATCTGACAATTAATCTTGATGGTTGTAAAGTTGTCTCAAATAAAACTGTGAAGGACCTCGGCGTTACTCTTGACCCTGATTTCTCTTTTGACGAACATATCAAGACTGTTTCAAGGACAGCTTTTTTCCATCTACGTAACATTGCAAAAATCAGAAATGTTCTGTCCAAAAATGATGCAGAAAAATTAATCCATGCATTTGTTACTTCTAGGTTAGACTACTGCAATGCTCTACTTTCCGGCTACCCGGATAAATTACTAAATAAACTTCAGTTAGTGCTAAATACGGCTGCTAGAATCCTGACTAGAACCAAGAAATTTGATCATATTACTCCAGTGCTAGCTTCCCTACACTGGCTTCCTGTTAAGGCAAGGGCTGATTTCAAGGTTTTACTGTTAACCTATAAAGCGTTACATGGGCTTGCTCCTACCTATCTTTCCGAGTTGGTCCTGCCGTACATACCTATACGTACGCTACGGTCACAAGACGCAGGCCTCCTAATTGTCCCTAGAATTTCTAAGCAAACAGCGGGAGGCAGGGCTTTCTCCTATAGATCTCCATTTTTATGGAACGGTCTGCCTACCCATGTGAGAGACGCAGACTCGGTCTCAACCTTTAAGTCTTTACTGAAGACTTATCTCTTCAGTAGGTCATATGATTGAGTGTAGTCTGGCCCAGGAGTGTGAAGGTGAACGGAAAGGCTCTGGAGCAACGAACCGCCCTTGCTGTCTCTGCCTGGCCGGTTCCCCTCTCTCCACTGGGATTCTCTGCCTCTAACCCTATTACAGGGGCTGAGTCACTGGCTTACTGGTGCTCTTTCATGCCGTCCCTGGGAGGGGTGCGTCACTTGAGTGGGTTGAGTTACTGACGTGATCTTCCTGTCTGGGTTGGCGCCCCCCCTTGGTTTGTGCTGTGGTGGAGATCTTTGTGGGCTATACTCGGCCTTGTCTCAGGATTGTAAGTTGGTGGTTGAAGATATCCCTCTAGTGGTGTGGGGGCTGTGCTTTGGCAAAGTGGGTGGGGTTATATCCTTCCTGTTTGGCCCTGTCCGGGGGTTTCTTCTGATGGGGCCACAGTGTCTCCTGACCCCTCCTGTCTCAGCCTCCAGTATTTATGCTGCAGTAGTTTATGTGTCGGGGGGCTAGGGTCAGTTGGTTATACCTGGAGTACTTCTCCTATCTTATCCAGTGTCCTGTGTGAATTTAAGTATGCTCTCTCTAATTCTCTCGTTCTCTCTTTCTTTCTCTCTCTCGGAGAACCTGAGCCCTAGGACCATACGTCACGGAAAACCGGGCATGATGACTCCTTGCTGTCCCCAGTCCGCCTGGCCTTGCTGCTATTCCAGTTTCAGCTGTTCTGCCTGCGGTTATGGAACCCCTACCTGTCCCAGACCTGCTGTTTTCAACTCTTAATGATCGGCTATGAAAAGCCAACTGATATTTATTCCTGATTATTATTTGACCATGCTTGTCATTTATGAACATTTTGAAAATCTTGGCTCTCTCTAATTCTCTCCTTCTCTCTTTCTTTCTCTCTCTCGGAGGACCTGAGCCCTAGGACCATACGTCACGGCAAACCGGGCATGATGACTCCTTGCTGTCCCCAGTCCGCCTGGCCTTGCTGCTATTCCAGTTTCAGCTGTTCTGCCTGCGGTTATGGAACCCCTACCTGTCCCAGACCTGCTGTTTTCAACTCTTAATGATCGGCTATGAAAAGCCAACTGATATTTATTCCTGATTATTATTTGACCATGCTTGTCATTTATGAACATGTTGAAAATCTTGGCTCTCTCTAATTCTCTCTTTCTTTCTCTCTCTTGGAGGACCTGAGCCCTAGGACCATACGTCAGGACTACCAGGCATGATGACTCCTTGCTGTCCCCAGTCCACCTGGCCTTGCTGCTATTCCAGTTTCAACTGTTCTGCCTGCGGTTATGGAACCGCCACCTGTCCCAGACCTGCTATTTTCAACTCTTAATGATCGGCTATGAAAAGCCAACTGAAAATTATTCATGATTATTATTTAACCATGCTTGTCACTTATGAATATTTTGAACATCTTGGCATAGTTCTGTTATAATCTCCACCCGGCACAGCCAGAAGAGGACTGGCCACCCCTCATAGCCTGGTTCCTCTCTAGGTTTCTTCCTAGGTTTTGGCCTTTCTAGGGAGTTTTTCCTAGCCACCGTGCTTCTACACCTGCATTGCTTGCTGTTTGGGGTTTTAGGCTGGGTTTCTGTACAGCACTTCGAGATATTAGCTGATGTACGAAGGGCTATATAAAATAAACTTGATTTGATTTGATTTAGAGACAGCAGGAGCGGTAGAGATACTCTCAATGATTGGCTATGAAAAGCCAACTGGCATTTACTCCTGAGGTGCTGACTTGTTGCACCCTCTACAACTACTATGATTACTATTATTTGACCACGCTGGTCATTTATGAACATTTGAACATCTTGGCCATGTTCTGTTATAATCTCCACCCGGCACAGCCAGAAGAGGACTGGCCAGCCCTCATAGCCTGGTTCCTCTCTAGGATTCTTCCTAGGTTTTGGACTTTCTAGGGAGTTTTTCCTAGCCACGTGCTTCTACACCTGCATTGCTTGCTGTTTGGGGTTTTAGGCTGGGTTTCTGTACAGCACTTTGATATATCAGCTGATGTAAGAAGGGCTATATAAATAAATTTGATTTGATTTGGTACACCTGTATTTGGGGAATTTCTGCCATTCTTCTCTGCAGACTCTCTAAAGCTCTGTCAGGTTGGATGGGGACCGTCGATGCACAGCTATTTTCAGGCATCTCCAGAGATGTTCGATCGGGTTCAAGTCCGGACTCTGGCTGGGCCACTCAAGGACATTCAGAGACTTGTCCTGAAGCCACTCCTGCATTGTCTTGGCTCAGTGCTAAGGGTCGTTGTGCTGTTGGAAGGTGAACCTTTGCCCCAGTCTGAGGTCCTGAGCACTCTTGAGCAGGTTTTCGTCAAGGATCTGTCCATACTTTGCTCCGTTAATCTTTCCCTCGATCCTGACTAGTCTCCCAGTCCCTGCCGCTGAAAAACATCCCCACAGCATGATGCTGCCACCATCATGCTCACCGTAGGGATGATGCCAGGTTTCCTCCAGACGTGACACTTGGCATTCAGGCCAAAGAGTTCAATCTTGGTTTCATCAGACCAGAGGATCTTGTTTCTCATAGTCTGAGAGTCCTTTAGGTGCCTTTTGGCAAACTCCAAGCGGGCTGTCATGTGCCTTTTACTGAGGTCTGGCTTCCATCTGGCCACTCTACCATAAAGGCCTGATTGGTGGAGTGCTGCAGAGACGGTTGTCCTTCTGGAAGTTTCTCCCATCTCCACAGAGGAACTCTAGAGCTCTGTCAGAGTGACAATCAGGTTCTTGGTCACCTCCCTGACCAAGGCCCTTCTCCCCCGATTGCTCAGTTTGGCCAGGCGGCCAGCTCTGGTACTTTGGTACTCTTCCCGAGATCTGTGCCTTGACACAATCCTGTCTCGGAGCTCTATGGACAATTCCTTCTACCTCATGGCTTGGTTTTTTCTATGACCTGCACTGTCAGCTGTGGGACCTTATGTAAACAGGTGTGTGCCTTTCCAAATCATGTCCAATCAATTTAATTTTACCACAGGTTGTCTCTAATCAAGTTGTAGGAACATCTCAAGGATGATCAATGGAAACAGGATGCACCTGAGCAAATTTCAAGTCTCATAGCAAAGGTTCTGAATATTTATGTAAATAAGGTATTTCTGTTATTATATTTAATACATTTGAAAAAAAATCTAAAAACCTGTTTTTGCTTTGTCGTTATGGGCTATTGTGTGCAGATTGATGATGCTTTTTATTTATTTAAACAATTTTAGAATAAGGCTGTAACGTAACAATATGTGGAAAAGGTCAAGGGGTCTGAATACTTTCCGAATGCACTCTATATCAGCCCGTTGATTACAATGAAGAGCAAAACGTGCCGCTCTGTTCTGGGCCAGCTGCACGACTGGACAATAATCAAGTTAAGACAAAACTAGATCCTGCAGGACTAGTGGTGTCAATGTGGTGTCAAAAAAGCAGAGCATCTCTTTATTACGCACAGACCTCTCCCCATCTTTACAACCATTGAATCTATATGTTTTGATCATCATAGTTTACAATCAAAGGTAATGCCAAGTCATTTAGTCTCCTCAACTTGTTCAACAGCCACACCATTCATTACCAGATTCAGCTGAGGTCTAGAATTTAGGGAATGATTTGTACCAAATACAATGCTCTTAGTTTTAGAGATGTTCAGAACCAGTTTATTACTGGCCACCCATTCCAAAACAGACTGCAACTGTTTGTTAAGGGTTTCAGTGACTTCATTAGCTGTGGTTGCTGATGTGTATATGGTTGAATCATCAGCATACACGGACACACATGCTTTGTTTAATGCCAATGGCAGGTCATTGGTAAAAATAGAAAAGAGTAGAGGGCCTAGAGAGCTGCCCTGCGCTACAACACACTTTACATGTTTGACATTAGAGAAGCTTCCATTAAGGAAAACCCTTTGAGTTATATTAGATAGACAGCTCTGAATCCATAATATGGCAGAGGTTGAAAAGCCATAACCCATTTTTTTACCCTGTTCAAAGGCACTTAAATCTTTTCTCTTTTCCATTAATCCTCTGAATGGCACAAATACACAATCCATGTCTCAATTGTCTCAAGGCTTAAAAATCCTTCTATAACCTGTCTCCTCCCCTTCATCTACAGTGATTTGAAGTGGATTTAACAAGTGACATCACTAAGGGATTATAGCTTTCACCTGGATTCACCTGGTCAGTCTGTCATGGAAAGAGTTCTTAAGGTTTTGTGCACTCAGTGTCATTTAATGTTTGGAAAACTCGTGTCCCGTAAACAAATCATAAACTTAACCCTAAACCTAAACCTAATCCTAACTCCTAACCTTAACCCTAGCCCTAACCCTTAAGCCTAAAATGTATTTCCATTCAAATTCCTATTTTCCCTAACCCTAACTCAAAGCCTAACCTTAACTCCTAACCCTAAACCTAACCCTAATTTCTAACCTTAAACCTAACCCTAACCCTAACCCTAAACCTAACCCTTGAGCCAAAATAGCCTTTGTCCTCGTGGGGACCTATTTTACTATCCTTGTTGGGACTTTGGGGGATTTCCAGTACCCACAAGGATAGTAAGATTTTTTTTTTTAAAGGATAGTAATACAAGCACACACACACACACACACACACACACACACACACACACACACACACACACACACACACACACACACACACACACACACACACACACACACACACACACACACACACACACACACACACACACACACACACACACACACACTGGCCAGACAAGACAGAGGTCATGCTAAAGGTATGTACAGAGAGATATAGAGCTCAGTCAGGGTCAATCCCCACTTTAAAGCCAAGATAACAAACTACGGCAGCAATATGAATAATTTACACCGAGGCCGTCAGTGTGTAAACTGTGTGGTTTAACATTATCTGTGTGCTAATGCTTCCCTCTAACATCTCTGTTTACGAGATTTGGACATAAAGTCATAAATAATGGGTCTTTGATGGGTGTGTAATCTATCTTGTTTCACTACTCCCCGATAACTGCTCTTATAGCCCCCATTTCCATTATCCTAAACCCTCATGAAGTTCATACAACTACATTATGAACATCTAAAAGGGAACTTTTACTAAGTATTTGATGTTTTCCCTCAATTACATTTGACTTCCATTACTCCTTTCATCAAGCCAAACCTTTCTAACAGGAAACACGGCGTGACCCTTGTAATTGCAAACAAGCAACAGGGGGCTGTTGTTTAAAAAAAAGAGTTGGGCATTTTACAACAATTTTACAGCCAAATTATTCAGCTATACGCCAAAACATTAACAGAAAGAAAAGTTGTCCAGATGTAGCTAAGTGAATTATAATGTCTAATGCTTGGACACTAAGATAGTAAACGTACAGATTTATACGACTGCCATGATATACAAAGAGGTCACAAACCAAGACAGATGATGACATAGAAGACTGTTAGACAGCAGTACGGCTGACTAAAGTGACTCAAGTGAAAGCGTTGATTTGGATAAGAGCAGCGTTCTGGCGTCCATGTTGAATATCATCCAACACAAACAAGTGGAACATTGTTCAGGGATTAATCATCATTAATGAAGTTACAACCAAAACATTCTGACATCCAGATATAAATTAAATACTGGAAAGTGCAATGAGTGCAGTGAGCGATTCTGTCTTTGAGACTATTGGCTAGAACACAGAAGTGAAAATATAGAATGATGCGAATAATGTTTTGGAAGACATGTTGCTTTTCTGTAAGATAATTATAAATGGCTGTCCTGGATGGACAGAATGAAGTGCCAATAATTTACCCTTTCCAAACATTAAGAACACATTCATCATTTTTAAACAGTGCAATAGTAGTTTATGTAATTTCGTCGCAGAAATGTTTTAAGTGGTAGAAGTGATTTTCTTTCCAGGGCTTGTTAACAGACCAAAACTGATATAGCTCGAAAAGGCGGTTTATTATCATTATTATTTTTCACAACTCATTTCATCTCTTATCGTTTTTTATCTTAATGCCTTGATGCCTTTTGTTTTCTTTTTCATTTAATAGTGTATGATCACGAACATGTGACCTGGGCCGGCTTCAAAAGTACCCTTACCGTTCTACAGATGCTAACACTTAATCGGTAACAGAATAAAACGCTTGATGACTACGGTTGAAACTGTTCCCAGGGAGTGTGAACTTGGCAAGAAAGAGTCCCCCCGTCGTAGAAACAACATCTAACCATCAAATAGCACAAGGAAGTAAACAGTGCTTTAAAAGGGAGTACGGGAATATAAATATACATCTGAGGGAGCATTAAAGGTTTGAACTGAGTTATAAAGATAATATTGGACCTTTCTCTGATATTCTTTAATGCATCCTTAATCAAATCATTGGCTTCAAGTAAAACCATATTTGTATGGATTAATGCAAATATTCAGAGGATATGTTAACTGCTGTCATTGATGATTGAGTTTCAGCTTTATGTTGCTTATTTACCTTGCTTAGTAGGAGGTTCCAGTGTATAGGATTTCAGTGTATAGGAGTTTTCAACAAATCCCAGAACTCTAGGCTCATGAAAACATCATCCTAAAACCCTAAATCCGTAAAATAATCAAAACGGTATAATTACAACACGCACATACCTCTCTAAAAAGGAGTGAGGGAAGGGTGGAAGGAGGAGACACCACCTGGAATCCATTATCTCTAGATGGTGGAAGCCCTCGCCCCTCGCCTCCCATCCCGACCCCCTCGGAGGGGTACGTACGTAGGCAGGCTACCCATGAGGTCCCCACTCCATGAGGGCTAGCATAAGCCATTGGCCACAGGGCTTGTACGTATGTCTCATCCAACGCACATGGAAAATGCTAACATTGCAATATATAGTAATTACTCAATATAACAGGCTATCAATTCAGCCATTTTGAAGATGGCAATGAATCACCCCTTTACGTGTTTCACTTGTGTCTGTAATTTATTCATGTATTATTATGAAAGACTGGTGAGCTGAGATTTGAGTTGGAACACATTTTAAGTTATTATCCATCTCTTCCAGCCTCATCAAATATGAACAGCTATATATGATGACCTCATAATGGGGAGTACAGAATAAGAACACTTCAGGGAATACTACAATCTAGCACAGTTGTCTTTGTGTTGACATCAGTGTTTACAAAAGCAACATGGGAACATGAGTTGTCCTTACTGGCATATCTATTACAATGGAATGAGCACTGAGGAAATGGTCAAACATTTTAGACATTGAAAACTTTTAAAGTAATATCAATTCCTACCTTCTGTGGTTTCCTTTCTCTTTACCACTCTCACACACTTTAACCTTATAGTCTTGTTGTGGTATGCAGTAACTGACTGATTGTCAGTTAGCTACTTTATTGTCCAACGGTGAGTGTTGCTACCTCTTAAATTCCCGTTCAGATTTACAAGGATGTCTTGACAGAGTGGCTGGAGACTAGCATGTGAAAAGCTTAACCTTTTGTTCAGACGTTTCTTTAGTCCCTGGCTCCTGGCCTAGATGTGCAACGTTCTGAATGCATTTTGGGGCGCAATGAATTCTTGGACTGTTATTAGTCTGAAAATGATAAGGAAACACTTAAAATGTTACTATGACATACTCAAAGGCTTGGTTATATCATATTATTTTAAACAATGATTCAAAAGAAAATGTAATTTTCTGGGGTAGCCTAGAAATTGTATTTATATTGTTTTAACAGTTTTTACATTTTAAGATGAAATTGTACATAACATATTGATGTTAGATCTTAGTTTGTATGTTTTTGGTCTTTATGGTCATTCACCACTTCCATACATCCAACACATTCTCGGGTTGTAGATGCTGTATGATGGACAAATCTCCACTAGATGTCATGGTTGCTTGGTTTTTAAAAATGTACTTTCATATATATCAAGAGAAATCAACCAAAGTTACAGATTTCTGCTTGTTAAAAGAAGGAAACAGTAGGCAGCGAAAGATGGGAAGATGACTGCTAGAGAATGTCCTGACCTAAAGAGTCATTTTAACATCTCTGTTTATTTGAACATCTCTGTTTGGGTCAAACTGATGCAACGTGTACAGTGGTGATAAATGGTTTTTCTAATATGTTGCTTTTACATACACATAGCACGTACCCTTTTGTAAATATTCTGTGGATAAGATCTACAGTTAAAATGTTTATCTGTCTTTTATCATTGCATTTGTTATGATGATAATCATAGATATTTTATGATGATGGTTTTATGGGGCTATTGGACTAGAAAGGAAAATATTGGAAACAGAACCTCAATAAGCTCAATTATTAAAAACATATTTACAAACACACAAACAATGAACAATCTGGATCCAAGAAAGAAAACAAAGAGGTCCAAATAAGTAAAACATTTTAAACATGCCACGGAATGGTTCATATGATGTTTCTGCTTCTAATTGTACTTTCTGGACGCTGTCGCAATACACAATCATCAATCATTTACAGTGGTGTATCGACCAATATCCTGTATTAACTAAGATAGCAAAATCAACCCATTACATTTTTAGTCACCCTCTGTGCAGTCAGAACAATTGGAGAGTATCACTCACTTTCCACTTTCCACTCTCTCTCCCTCTCCCCCACCTTTTCTCTCTCTTTCTCCTAACCCTTCTCTCTACCCCCCCCCCCCCCCCCCCCTCTCCAAACCAACCTCTCCACCCCCACTCGCCATCTTTCCAATTCAACACTCAAGTCAGAGAGACAGATACCTCTCTCCGGAAACTTCTGAGGAGGTATATACGAAGTGGAAGTGATGAAAGCCACAAGAAGCCGGGTCCCACTGCAGCAAGGTCTCGGGTCTCGGCTCTTTGCTCTCGCCTGCCGGCGAGCACAAGCTCCCCTCGTTTAGAAGAAGCACTGTACATCCTGGAACCCGGGTTCCTCTTCTTTTTTAATTAAAACCCGTGTGGATTCGCCTCCCTCAGACCCCAGTAGAGAGAGAGGGGTTGTAGCGGGGAAAAACTTCCAAGTTGTTCCACTTGACAGGTATATTTAAGTTCACCCAGTTTGACCAGATGGATCATGTATTTTGTATAAGGCGTTATTATATGGTGGTGGTGGATGGGTGGGAGGCGTGGGGGGGACATATATATATCAAACAAGTGGAGGGAAGCATAGAGTGGGGAAAGAGAAAAGAGGGAACATGGGGAGAAGGTGGGGATGAGGGAGCAGAGATCAACAAGCACGGAGGAGGAGGAGGAAACGGCGTGGAGATCCTTCTGGGTGATCTTCTTAGATCTTGTGAGAGGAGCATCGTCAAGAATTTATCCGCTAAGAGCGGCGGTCTCCGGTCTTTAGCTGGCGTTAGATAAGATAAGATGTTTGAAAGACTTAATTGTAAATATTAATAAACATAGCTAATTATGCTTAACTGAAAAATTGATTCGTGTGAACGTCTGTAGATGAATGACGGCGTCCCATAGAGATGATACCACTAATAGGTTGAATGATTCATTTATTGGTTCCTTACTCAACAGCATCAAAACATGGGACAAACAAACATGACATAGTCAACTGATCAAAACAGATGGACATGATGATGTTTTGAATAATTCTTTATATTGAACTGGTCTTTGGGAGGAAACGGTGTATGTTCACTCGTCATTTGAAAATATGTTCTTCATCCAAAATAGAACTTTTCAAAGAGTTGCGAACTCACTACATGAACAACAATTTGAGAAATTGAAAATAATGCATAGGCCTACGACACAATAAATTGAACGAAAATATCATGCAACATGTAAAGTGTTGGTCCCATGTTTCATGAGCTGAATTAAAAGATCCCAGAAATGTTCCATACGCACAAAAAACGTATTTCTCTAAATTGTTTTGCTCAAATGTGTTTACATTGCTGTTAGTGAGCATTTCTTTACATTTGCCAATATAATCAATCCATCTGACAGGTTGGAAATAGATTAAACAGCATGAACATTTCACAGGTGCACCTTGTACTGGGGACAATAAAAGGCCCCTCTAAAGTGTGCAGTTTTGTTACACAATACAATGCCACAGATGTCTCAAGTTTTGAGGGAGCATGCAATTGGCATGCTGACTACAAGAATGTCCATGAGAGCTGTTGCCATAGAATTTAATGTTCATTTCTCTACCAAATGCCACCTCTAACGTTGTTTTCGATAATTTAGCCGTACATCCAACTGGCCTCACAACCGCTGACCACGTGTAATCACGCCAGCCAAGGACCTCCACATCCAGCTTCTTCACCTGCGGGATCATCTGAGACCAGCCACCCGGACAACTGATGAAACTGTGGGTTTGTACAATTGAAGATTTTCTGCACAAACTGTCAGAAACCATCTCAGGGAAGCTCATCTGCGTGCTTGTTGTCCTCACCAGGGTCTTGACCTGACTGCAGTTTGGCGTCGTAACCGACTTCAGTGGGCAAATGCTCACCTTCAATGGACACTGGTACGCTGGAGAAATGTGCTCTTCATGGATGAATCCCGGTTTCAACTGTATGTATGATGTATGGGGTCATAACATGTACATTTGAGTCATTTAGCAGACGCTCTTATCCAGAGATACTTACAGTTAATGCATTCATCTTAAGATAGCTGGGTGGGACAGCCACATATCACAGGCATAGAAAGTATATGTCTCCTTAATAACGTTGCTATCAGTAGAGTCAGAGCTAGAAGAGGGTGGGGGGGGGGGGGGTCAAGTGCAAGTGCTGTTTTTGGGGGGGGGGGGTCGAGGTGAGGAGGAGGATTATTTAAGATACTGTTTGAAGAGGTAGGGCTTCAGATGTCATGTGGGCGAGCAGTTTGCTGATGTCAGCGTTGTGAACAGAGTGCCCCATGGTGGCGGTGGGGTTATGGTATGGGCAGGCATAAGCTAAACAAAGAACACAATTGCATTTTATCGATGGTAATTTAAATGCAGAGATACCAATGACAGACATGTTACCCAATGAGCATCTTTGTGATGCTCTGGATCAAAGTGTACAACAGCGTTTTCCAGTTCCCGCCAACACAGCAACTTCGCACAGCCATTAAAGAGGATTGGGACTACATTCCACAGGCCACAATCAACAGACTGATCAACTCTATGCGAAGGAGATGTGTACTGCCTGGTTCTCTGATCCACGCCCCTACTTTTTGTTTTAAGGTATCTGTGACCAACAGATGCATATCTGTATTCCCAGTCATGTGAAATCCATTGATTAGGGCTTAATTTATTTATTTCAATTTACTGATTTCCTTATATGAACTGCAACTCAGTAAAATCTTTGAAATTGTGCATGTTGCGTTTATATTTTAGTTCAGTGTACATAGTCCAAGTAGGGGAAGGAAGACATTTTGTTTAGACTAGAGCTTTAGTGTTAGCTCCCTCTAGTGAATTATTTTGGAATGGACAAGCTGGACACTTCATCAGGAGTGAAAGAGGCTATTAGGATAGATAAGAAAACACCCAGGAACTTGATAACTGAATGCTGATTAGTCACATACTCTTAGTAACTTAATTTCACTGAGGATTTTAGCAAGAAATACATATTGTACATGTGACTCTATTACCGTGAAAGCAGGAGGATAGAGTATGTAGATATACTGTAACTAAGATAACTCCTTTGCAGTCCAAAGCACATTGAGAGGCCAGAGAACACTATTATTGGACCTATAGCACATATCAGTCTGTCCATTGCCCAGTAGCAGAAATCTGCCTTACTACAAGTCGGTTTCATCATCATGCTGGACTTATATAATCGGAACATTACACTCAAACCAATGAGGAAATGTTAATCATTGATGACATTCACTCTAAAACAGGTAAAGTTTTCTGATATGAAACATAGAATTATTGTGAGAAATTTTGGCCAAGATAATTTTGCCTCAGCACACAAATGAAACATCCAAGATATTCATAATCTACAGTGAAAGATCATTTTCTTGGATCTTCCTCTACAGTGCATGTATGCAAATTGTTTGCAAAGATAGGCAGCAGTTATGGAGTGTGCTGTACATGAATGATATAGCATTTCTCCAACCCATGATAAAGCCAGTGAGCAGTCATGATTTAAGAGCATCGGGCAGTTCTCTTTTGCCTCCGTGAATTAATAATCAAAGAAAACGGCAAAGAGAAAAAGTGAAGCTTTCAAAAATCAATGGGGGCCGTGTTTCATGACCAGCATGCGTCAATCCTGGAGCCCTCACCTGGGCGCCCTTGTATTTGTGTGTGTGTGTGTGCCCGTGTGTTGTGAGTGTCCATGTGCGCTGACGCTCCACTGCGGCGGCTATACTATTGTACCGGGACGATCTGATTTCCTGAATCACTCTACCGGTTGGTTGTACATCTAAATCAGCGTTGATCGCTGACAGAAAACAAGGCTAACTGGTGCGAAGGAAGAAGCGCTTTTTTGGGTTAGCGAGCAGCCTACTAAATACCAGTTGTCTCCTCAAATCAGCGTGGCCAGGGCTGTATTATTGATGGGGCCTCCAGGGCCCCTGGCTCCTTAGATGGGGATGGGTCTGTCTGTCTCTCTGCCTGCCTGAGAGAGAGAGAGAGAGAGAGAGGGGGGGGGGGGGGGTACTGGGAGGAAATGTGGACTGAATCAGGCCCGTCGAACCAGGACTCAAATGGTGTTCTGGCTTAGGTGGCTCTGTGTGTCTGGGAAGTTCTGGAGAGGAGCGAGGTTCTGTGTATGAACCATCCAGGCCTAGCAAGCCAGCTTGGGCCAGAACACAAACAGTAACGCCTGGCCTTAAATTGAAAATGAATGGTAGCATGATGTCCCTCTGGGGAGACAGGGGGAGCAGCTGGTCTTCAAGACACTGCTGGTCCAGGCTTCAAAACACACACACACACACACACACAGAGAGAGAGAGAGAGAGAGGGCAACTACATATTGACGCTTTAATAATTGAGGGCCACTTCAGGACTTCTTTAGGGTGACAGCCATGGACCCTCCCTCCCATTTGTTCACTGTCACAGAGACAAGGCACAACGGAATGAATGAATGGTAATTAATATGAGAGAGGAAAACTCGAAGGTGAGAAGAGAGCAGAAGGTAAGGGATGTGAGGAGCTGGTTTTCCTATATCCTGTGGGTGGAGCACATCCATCTCTTAGGAATAATGGCCAGTAATGATCAAAATGTATATTTTAATATTTTACTAAGGACTTTTTATCAATTAATCTGATTAATATCATTCATATCATATATTAGAATAGCCTTTGCCATTTACAGTTGAAGTCAGAAGTTTACATACACCTTAGCCAAATACATTTAAACTCAGTTTCACAATTCCTGACATTTAATCCTAGTAAAAATCTTTTAGGTCAGTTAGGATCACCACTTTATTTTAAGGATGTGAAATGTCAGAATAATAGTAGAGAGAATTATTTATTTCAGATTTTATTTCTTTCATCACATTCCCAGTGGGTCAGAAGTTTACATACACTCAATTAGTATTTGGTAGCATTGCCTTTAAATTGTTTAGCTTGAGTCAAATGTTTCGGGTAGCCTTCCACAAGCTTCCCACAATAAGTTGGGTGAATTTTGGCCCATTCCTCCTGACAGAGCTGGTGTAACTGAGTCAGGTTTGTAGGCCTCCTTGCTCTCACACGCTTTTCAGTTCTGCCCACAGATTTTCTATGGGATTGAGGTCAGGGCTTTGTGATGGCCACTCCAAGACCTTGATGTTGTTGTCCTTAAGCCATTTTACCACAACTTTTGAAGTATGCTTGGGGTCATTGTCCATTTGGAAGACCCATTTGCGACCAAGCGTCAACTTCCTGACTGATGTCTTGAGATGTTGCTTCAATATATCCACATAATTTTCCTACTTCATGATGCCATCTATTTTGTGAAGTGCACCAGTCCCTCCTGCAGCAAAGCACCCCACACATGATGCTGCCACCACCGTGCTTCACAGTTAGGATGGTGTTCTGCGGATTGCAAGCCTCTCCCTTTTTCCTCCAAACATAACGATGGTCATTATGGCCAAACAGTTCTATTTTTGTTTAATCAGACCAGAGGACATTTCTCCAAAAAGTATGATCTTTGTCCCCATGTGCAGGTGCAAACCGTAGTCTGGCTTTTTTATGGCGGTTTTGGAGCAGTGGCTTCTTCCTTGCCGAGTGGCCTTTCAGATTATGTTGATATAGGACTCGTTTTACTGTGGATATAGATACTTTTGTACCTGTTTCCTACAGCATCTTCACAAGGTCCTTTGCTGTTGTTCTGGGATTGATTTGCACTTTTCGCACCAAAGTACGTTCATCTCTAGGAGACAGAACACGTCTCCTTCCTGAGCTGTATGATGGCTGCGTGGTCCCGTGGTGTTTATACTTGCGTACTATTGTTTGTACAGATGAGCGTGGTACCTTGAGGCATTTGTAAATTGCTCCCAAGGATGAACCAGACTTATGGAGGTCTTGACTGATTTCTTTTGATTTTCCCATGATGTCAAGCAAAGAGGCACCGAGTTTGAAGGTAGGCCTTGAAATACATCCACAGGTACATCTCCAATGACTAAAATCAATTAGCCTATCAGAAGCTTCTAAAGCCGTGACATCATTTTCTGGAATTTTCCAAGCTGTTTAAAGGCAGTCAACTTAGTGTATGTAAACTTCTGACCCACTGGAATTGTGATACAGTGAATTATAAGTGAAATAACCTGTCTGTAAACAATTGTTGGAAAAACGACTTGTGTAATGCACAAAGTAGATGTCCTAACCGACTTGCCAAAACTATAGTTTGTTAACAAGACATTTGTGGAGTGGTTGAAAAACGAGTTGCAATGACTCCAACCTAAGTGTATGTAAACTTCCGACTTCAACTGTAAGTACAATCTCCAAATAACCTTAGCATTTTGCAGTGGGCTAAATTAGAGTGATTCTTGGCCCAGAGTCAGTGGTGGTGTAAAGTACTTACTGTAAGTATAAATACTTTAAAGTACTACTTCAGTCATTTTTTGGGGTATCTGTACTTTACTTTTCATATTTTTGACAACTTTTACTTTTACTCCACTACATTTCAAAAGAAATAACATACTTTTTACTCCTTACATTTTCCTTGACACCCAAAAGTACTTTATACTTAGCAGGACAGGAAAATTGTCTAATTCACACACTTATCAAGAGAACATCCCTGGTCATCCTACTGCCTCTGATCTGGCGGACTCACTAAACACAGATGCTTATGTTGTAATTATGTCTAACTGTTGAACTGTGCCCTTGGCTATCCGTAAATAAAACAACAAGAAAATCATTCCATCTGGGTTGCTTAATTTAAGGAATTTGAAATTATTTATACTTTTTCTTTTACTTTTGATATTTAAGTATATTTTAACGATTACATTTACTTTTTATACTTAAGTATATTTAAAAACAAATCATTTTTGACTTTTACTCAAGTAGTATTTTACTGGGTGACTTTCACTTTTACTTGAGTCATTTTCTTTTAAGGTATGACAATTGGGTACATTTTCCACCACTGCCCAGAATAAGTGAATGGTTTAAGTGTTCAGGGATTTGAGCACATGGCTATTTCTGTTCTTATGATGCCTATTACTTTTCAATTACAGATGTAGGATCTTAATTTGAGCCAGTTAGCTGCAGCAGGAAAATAATCTGGCAGCAACAGGAAATGTGAATTATTATGTGAATTATAATTCATGGTCATTTTTGTAGGGGTTTATACATTTTTTGTTAGGGCAAATCAAGTTGGAAATGTCAAAGTGGAAATTACAAACTTTAGAATGATTTATAAAAAATATTTATTTTAAATGTAAAAGGGTGTGGGGAAAATACTGTTTTTATAGTCAATCTTCCCAAATCCTCCTGCCGATTACAAGCTGTTGTATAGACCTCTAACACCACTACAGATGTAGGATCTTAATTTGGTCACTATTTTGTTGCTGAGAATTTTCCTGTAAAGCAGGAAATGCAAACTTGTAGTGTATTTGAGTTTTAAAAACTTCTTAAGAATATCTATCAAATGAAAACTAATCAAATTATTCACAAAATAACTTTCTTTGAAAACTTTCTCATGATAAATGAAAAATAGGATCTCAATATTTTCCTCAGTTACTTTCAGCCTCTCAGAGGAGTTTATTTGATTAAGTGTTTTCGTTCTATCCAAATCCAATAAAAAATTGTGGGATTTAAAGAAGAAGTATTTTGTGACGACCACGCATATCAATGTGAATTGATGCTCTCACAGTCATCACACTCAAACCCACAACCAAGCACTTATTAGCATACTTACATCTTGAGGAGTACCTGCTTTTACTCTTGTCAAAGTCAAATGATCAAAACTGAAACAGCAAATCATAAACTGGGGAAGTATTATACTGTACCTATTTAGACTCATTCAACTTGCATGAAAGGTCGCTGGTTTGAATCCCCGAGCCGACTAGGTGAAAAAATCTTTTGATGTGCCCTTGAGCAAGGCCTTAATTGCTCCTGTAAGTCGTTCTGGATAAGAGCGTCTGCTAAATGAGTAAAATGTAACATGTACTATCCCTGTTCTCTATAATAATGAATTGGAAATATATTTCATTATCTTGATGTGTTTTGATTTGTCCACACCAGCCCTGCGGCAGGTAACATGCTGTGATCTAGACAGCATCAACAAGGTTAAGGCCATCTCCCTCATCCCAACAGTGATAATTACCAACATGGCTATTGATCCGAGAGTATCGATGCGTCGCTAATTGTTTGCAGCGATTTATTTATTTGATTCACTTTCCAGACCAATGTGAATATGTTAACCTTGAGCCCAGGAACGAGGACGGAGGATGAAGTACACTGGGGGAAAACACACATTAAGAAACTGATTCAACAGCTAGTTTTTTTGTGTGTTTTTCCGCCTCACTCTGAGAGAGGAACGTCATTATGTTATGTTCATGAGTTCTGAGACCACAAACAGAATGCCAATTTGGGCCAAATTAGACAAGATTGAATGATTTTTCTTTTATTTTACGATGAACTTCGACGGTACAGCCTTGAAAATCTTCGAGGCTCCTGCCTGAGTTGGGTCTCTGTGGAGCTCATTGGGAGAAACCAGGATGCCAACCTTTCCTCATATTGATCAATTACCCAACTACATTATCTATGATATGGATAATAATACGATTATTTATCATTAAAACAGATCAGGAATTGGATTAAATGCATCAAATATGTAGCCAAATGTAGCTTTAATTTATGTTATCGACGTATCGGCCCTAACATAAACCCAAGGTCACTGCGGCAGGAATATATGATTTTAGATGAGGTGATTGCAGGGAGAAGAGGCTAAGAAACTAGCTGTGTATTCTTATGATTTCTACCTAGGAAAACAAGTTAACGTTTCAAGTTTGGGGAATTGATAAAAATCCATTCTAGACTCCTTGCCTTTCCTCAAAACAGCGGTGAATATGAGATATGAGGATTGCGGAAAACTATTAACTTAGCAGCGTAAGATAACACCATTATCGACTCTATGTCTAACTGAATGTGTAATCGATTAGTGAATGATTTGCAGGAATCAATTAGCAACAGTGTAATTATTTACAAATTGTATCTCTTTCCACTATAAAAGCCCGTTCTGACTCTCTTCTACTGACTAAATCATTTGCTCAATTATACAATGCATGAGTCTGATTCACATTACAGGGCTGACCCGAAACGTGCTTGCTCATTTGGCCTTTTCACAAGTGCTTTCCTACACGTTGGTGGCGTGGTTTGGTTTGGTAAGGCCCTATAGTGGGAAACAGACACCAGTGTGTGGGTGTTCCTCCCCACCTAATGCAGTGCCAGATATTCTGATAGAGTGTGATAGTGAACACAGGTGCACCGGAGGTCCAGTGTAAATATCATACATGCAACAGGCCATCTGCCAAGTGTAGGGCGGTTACCGTGGAGACAGCTGGCCTATACCAGGGCATCTGGGGCTTGTCACAACCACCCACTAATCAGATACCTGCTTATGTCTTTGGTCTGCACAGCGACTCGACAAGCTACGGGGCCAAACTGGTGTTTCATACAAAGTGGGAGTCAATCAGACCGCTGTTCTGGTATCAAGGTGCGATGCAGTAGCGCAAGATATACTGTAGGATCTATGGTGGATTTTAGGATAGGGGCTCTATGGTGGATTTTAGGATAGTGGCTCTATGGTGGATTTTAGGATAGTGGATCTATGGTGGATTTTAGGATAGGGGCTCTATGGTGGATTTTAGGATAGTGGATCTATGGTGGATTTTAGGATAGGGGCTATATGGTGGATTTTAGGATAGTGGATCTATGGTGGATTTTAGGATAGTGGATCTATGGTGGATTTTAGGATGGTGGATCTATGGTGGATTTTAGGATAGGGGCTCTATGGTGGATTTTAGGGTGGTGGATCTATGGTGGATTTTAGGATGGTGGATCTATGGTGGATTTTAGGATGGTGGATCTATGGTGGATTTTAGGATAGTGGATCTATGGTGGATTTCTCTGTGGGTCCGTCAGTCCGTGTGATTTGGAGTTCAGGCTGATGTAAGTGGACCTGACGTATGCTGGCCTGAGGAGGATTCAGTCTGACCACTGCATTCTGCCCTTTCACCCTCATGAACCAAGCCCAAGGCTCAGTCCCATTTAAAAACTGTTCTCTTTCTGGTACAATGAGTGGATTGAGTGTGCAGTGCCAGTGCAATATGTCTCTCACTTCGAGACACAGACATACCCCACCCACACACGCATGCACTCTCTCTCACACACACACACACACACACGCACGCACGCGCGCGCACACACACACACACACACACACACACACACACACACACAATGGCTGTCAATGTGGCGGTGGTAGGTAAGGTAATTACAGCAGTATTTATTTTCTCCTGCGATCTCTCCTCCCCTTCCCCCGCCCCACCAGATTGCGAGGCCGAGGCGAGCCTCTAGCAGTGCAGTGCTGAAGGTGTGTTGTGCTGCTATGCCCTCTGGCTTGGCTGCCAGCTTATTCCCACTGATCTGAGCCAGAAGGCAGACTGCCGAGGAATACCGATCACCTTGCCCAGACCCAATCCTTTGAGCTTGACTCTGGCATCTTTCCCTTCTGTCTGTTTCCTCCTCGGCTCCTCTCTTCCTCTTCTGAAGTTGACAACAAAGACATCCTCGGGGTCCCTCTTGATGTAAGACCTGCTCTTGATCTTCTTCTCCCTATGTTTTTGTACCTTATAGTTGCACTACTTTCATATTCCGCTAGCACAATATTTACACACCAGAAGACAGACAGGGTGAATCTTTCATGCGAGGGCTCAGACCTGGACGAAGAGCTCTGGTTAATCTCCTGGAAGACCCTCTGATCACCTGGTCATGTTGGAGAGAGGGAGGGATGGACAGAGAGATGGAGGGATAGACGAGGAGGAAAATGACAGAGCCGGCCATTCGGTCAAGGCCTCCCATCATGAGAGAGAGAGAGAGAGAGAGAGAGAGAGAGAGAGAGAGAGAGAGAGAGAAAGAGAGAGAGAGAGAGAGAGAGAGAGAGAGAGAGAGAGAGAGAGAGAGAGAGAGAGAGAGAGAGAGAGAGAGAGAGAGAGAGAGAGAGAGAGAGAGAGAGAGAGAGAGAGAGAGAGAGAGAGAGAGAGAGAGAGAGAGAGAGAGAGAGAGAGAGAGAGAGAGAGAGAGACAGACAGACAGACAGACAGACAGACAGACAGACAGACAGACAGACAGACAGACAGACAGACAGACAGACAGACAGACAGACAGACAGACAGACAGACAGACAGACAGACAGACAGACAGAGGGCGTGAGAGAAAGGGTGGGAGAGAGTGAGAAAGAGAGAGAGAGAGTGAGAAAGATAGAGAGAGAAAGGGAGGGAGGGAGAGTTGATCAAATCGCGCCTCTCTCATATCCAACATTGCCCAACCTGATGATCCAATATTAAACCCCCGTCTTGTTAGAAACAAAGCCAGGTAAAAAAGGGACTGGCTGCCCCCTTCTAATAAATCCCAAACCCCTCGAACTTTTCATCATCTGCAGTCCAGGTCTTCTACAGTACCAGTACCACAACTACCACTAGCTCAACGTCTACTGAACCAACCAGCACGACCCCCAACACCCCTACCCCCACCTCCCTCTATCCCTCCCTCCTATTCCCCTCCTCCCCTCTTCCACAAGGAGAAGTCTCTAGTGAGCTAATTAGCGTTGGAACGGAGTCCAGAACAGAAAGCGGGAAGGAGGAGAGGGAGAGATTGACGCGTCGCGTTAGCATTAGCGGTCAGGCTACTGACAGAGGGTGACGGTGAGCTGGGGCTAACCGCCGGCTCCTCACAACTGACAGGGACAATAAAGGGAGCCTGGAAGTGTGTGTGTGTGTTTGTGTGACAGCTAGACTTCTTCTAGAGGGGAGTCTGGAGGGCTAGGCAGCCCCTTACTCCCTAACAGTCAGTGGCAGCTCCAAGCTTCCTCCAGGATTTTAGACGGATGGAAGAACCACACAGCGTTGACGCTACCACCTGAGGCCTTCTGAGTGGAGGAAAGTGGAGATACTGACCTGACCATCAGTAGAGGAGTGGTACAGTTCACTCATCTAGCAGACACTCTTATCCAGAGCGACTTACAGGAGCAATTAGGGTTAAGTGCCTTGCTCAAAGGGCACATCGGCAGATGTTTTACCTGGTCGGCTCAGGGATTCGAACCAGCGACCTTTCCATTACTGGCCCAATGTAGAGGAGGGTTTCCTATACAGTCTGAGGCACCTGTTTCACACCACAAGCCAAAGAAAAGGGCTGAGCGTCTACTGAAATCTTGTTGAAGGATGCGTCCCCTTTAACTCTGTAACAGAGCAGCTGAATGTTCTTCATTGCTATTTCCAAAGCGCTCTACCATCGTTACAGACAAAGAGTAACTCCCTTCATGCAAGTATGTATGCATGGAGAGAGCGATATAGCTGGAGAAGCCGGAATGATAAAAAACACACACATACACTATTTCTCCAAGGGATCAGGCAGAACTAAAGGATGGTCCACCAAACCTCTGCTCTAGCACAAGCATGAAGGAAAGGTCAGGAGGAAGGGCAGCCATTACTCTTTTATAAACTTCACTTATTTATTTGGTCAAGTAAACCAATCAAAACGGCTGGATGAGAAGTAGCGGCTGGGCCCACAAAGCAAACAGGGATAATTAGCAACACAGGAAGTGGTATCTCCTTGTGTACTTGTTCTGCCGCTCCACCCTACCCCACTCTTCCCAACTCACTTTTTATATGTGGGGAAGGTGTAGAGCTACATATTTGATGTAGTTGCCCGTGCCTCTGTGAAGCTCAAACACAGAGCGAGCTTTGTAGCGCTGGTTACTGGTGGGGATCTTTTTTGTTGTTGGTGTACTGTTGATCCGAATGGACGGGGCAGACACATCGGAATGGAATGCAGAATTTACTGAAGTCAAAGAACTAGGGAAGATTGCGCCAATGCTGCATTTGCATGTGGTTGTGTCTTGTAGTGTTCAGGCCAATGATTAAAATACAAAGGCCATTAGATTGATTTAGTTTGGTGTAGAGATTGAGTCTACAGTAATTGATGGTGATATGCAGTATCAGCAGTTTGAATTGCCATCTAAAAGCACAGTCTGCTACTTCTCAAAGTGGATCTCTCAATGTCTCACGATGATCCCCAATCTTAATTACGTTGCTAACTCAGGAGACAAACAGATTCCCACATATCACCCTGTTTACATGGGCCTAATTACAGTGCATTATACACAGTGTTTTAGTCCTGGTATAAATCGTAGCCATCTCTCCAGGGATCTGTTGAAGTGTCTCCAGTGTAATCCTCTATCCTCTCTCTATCTCTCTATCGTCTCCTCCTCTCTTTCCCCTAAAAGATTGTAATCACTGTACTGTACATACACATTAGGGTACTAATGGGTTCTAGTGCCAGTGAGACTGAAGAACTAGCTAGCTAATTAGTTAAAATAGCACATTATCCGTCCAAATATTTGACTTGCAATGACACTCTCCTGTTATTGGAGGCAAATGAGACAGCTGTAGCTATAGACACTGAGTTTCAAGTTGCGGAGATGCTTAGTGTATTTTTCTACATTGAATATTGTGCAATGGCGGTGTGATCTAGGCCAATACACAAGTTCTACGCAATGCATAGCGTGGTAAGCTAGCCAACAGAGCTACATGAGCTAAATAGGACTGCAGGTAGCCTAGTGGTGAAGAGGGTCGGGCCAGGAACCACAAGGTCACTGGTTCGAATCCCTGAGCCGACTAGATGAAAAACACTTAACCCTTACTGGTCGTTCTGGATAAGAGTGTCTGCTAAATGTATATGTTATACGGTGCTCTTTGTAATTATTGGGACAGTGAAGCATTTTTTCTTATTTTGCCTCTGTACTCCAGCACTTTGGATTTGAAATTATACAATGACTACACTTTTACATTAATGTGGATGCTACCATGATTACAGATAGTCCTGAATTAATCGTGAATAATGATGAGTGAGAAAGTTACAGACGCACAAATATCACCCCCCCCCCCCCCCCCCCCCCCAAAAACAAAAAATTTGCTAACCTCCCCTGTTATTGTAATCATGAGAGGTTAACATGTCTTGGGGAATGCTATTTCTGCGTCTGTAAAATTCTGACTCATCATTATTCACGATTCATTCGTGGCCAGTGATTGGGTCTCAATGTAGGCAGCAGCCTCTATGAGTTAGTGATTGCTGTTTAACAGTCTGATGGCCTTGAAATAGAGACTGAAAAACAGCTTTTATCTCAAGGTCATCAGACTGCTAAACAGCAATCACTAACTCAGAGAGGCTGCTGCCTATATTGAGACCCAATCACTGGTCACTTTAACAAATGAATCACTAGTCTCTTTAAACAATGCCACTTTAAACAATGCCACTTTAATAATCTTTACATATCTTACATTACTCATATCATATGTATATACTGTATTTTATGCCATCTATTGCACCTTGCCTATGCCGCTCGGCCATCGCTCATCCGTATATTTATATGTACATATTCTCATTCACCCCTTTAGATGTCTGTGTATTAGGTAGTTGTTGGGGAATTGTTAGATTACTTGTTAGATATTACTGCACTGTCGGAACTAGAAGCACAAGCATTTTTCTACACTCGCATTAACATCTGCTAATCATGTGTATGTGACCAATAATATTTGATTTGATTTGATTCAGGACTATCCGTAATCATGGTAGCATCCACATTAATGTTGAAGTGTTTCGAAACATATTATATTCTTATTTACAGTAAAAGTGACTCCAAAATGACACAATTCATAATTTACCATTAATTTATTTTGGGCACAAAATAATCTGAAACACAACTACAAAACAGCAAATGCATCCAAAAGGTTTGTAGTCACAAGTTTGATGTAATCATTGCGTGCTAGGAATTTGGGACCAAACACTTAACCTTTGACTACTTTTATACACATATAAGTGAATTTGTCCCAGTACTTTTGGTCCCCTAAAATGGGGGGACTATGTACAAAAAGTGCTGTAATTTCTAAATGGTTCACCTGATATGGTTGAAATACCAGGGGCGCAAATACCAGGGGCGCAAACCAGGGGCCCCCACATTCTGAAATTGCATTTTTGTCCCCGCCCAGTTTTATCATTGGAATATGGTACAAAACGAGGCAACAGTGTGGACCATGAGGACGCCTCCCAGCGGTCAAATAATATATATATGATGTCCCCCCCCACTTCTAAAACCAAAGTAGCGCCCCTGGAAAATACCCTCAGATTAAAGCTGACAGTCTGCACTTTAACCTCATAGTCATTGTATCATTCCAAATCCAAAGTGCTGGGGTACAGAGCCAAAACAACCAAAAATGTGTCACTGTCCCAGTAATTACGGAGGGCACTGTATAACCACATTTAGCTCTGTTGGCTAGCTTACTACGCTATGCATTGCATAGAACTTGTTTATAGGCCTAGATCCCACTGCCATTGTAAAATATCAAATGTAGCAAAATACACTGAACATTTCCGCAACTTGAAACTCAGTGTCTATAGCTACAGCTGTCTACTTTGCCTCCAATAACAGGGCAGTGTCATTGCAAGTCAAATATTCTGACGGATACTGTGCTATTTTAACTATAAGGTGACGAATGTGTCCGATTCCGTCTCTATCCCGGTTAGTGTATGGTCTCTACATGTTTTAATCCAGTATTCTCATATAGTGAGCGTTAATGTCGTCGGAGTGATAATAAATATCGAATGTGAGCCCTTCTCTTTTTCCTGGCACACTTGTCACTGGCGCTGTCTTGGTAAAAATTACCCTTCTTATTAAATAATTCACTCTTTTATCAATAAACCTCACTGTTGCTGTATAATTAAATCCTTACGTTCAATCATAACCTATTTCTTTATTTATAAGTCATGTCATTATCTCTCTCCTTGTAATGTGGATCCTTTCGAAGCGGCTATCTTTCCACGTCTGTCTCAGTACATGATTGTACTCTTTCTATACAGGCCAATAGAAGTAGTAGAACTGCTCATTGATCAACTTTCCTCTCTCATCACAGCATTTGCTGTCATTGTCATTTTTCCTCCAGAATGTTCTTAATTAAAAATGCAGAATTTGTTTCATCACATATTGAAGGATCAATGTTGTATAATGTATCATTTCCCTCGTCTTCAATACACATTATAATAGTTTTTTTTTGTGGAAGGATCTAACCCCTTTCTCATAGCAAAACCCCCAAAATTGCCACAGTATTTCTGAAATTCTAACATGTTGCATGTGTTGTTGTCCCAGAGTGATGCTGTTTAATCTTTTCTAATAATGATAATAATGCCTCTATATAACAACCTCAGGGCGCTCCAACGGCATCGGCTGCTGGTCTATTGATTAGCTAGACAGAGTCACGGTTGGCCTCTCCTGTGTACTGGAGGCCAATTGAAAGGATCGGTAGTCTATTTATCTCTGCTCAGATTATAATGAACACGTTTAATACCTCCGAGGGTAGGAACAGAACACAAGCCACATCTGAAACAGCAATAGGAAAACCTGATAAGCAAGGAAACCTATGGTATATCGGTCCATTTCGCTATCTGACGATAGTTCATTATCCTAAGTAAGAGAAAGGAGTATGTTTCTGTTCCTGTGTATTAGAATGTTGATCCATCCGGGGAATGGGTGTTTTCCTGCTTTTGTGTTTTCATTCTTGGTTGGAACAGTTGGCTGTGTTTGTATACCTCTGGGTGCCATGAATTATTGAAACTCTTTTAATGACAGCACAAGTCCCAGATAAAACTGTGACCCTGTAGACATTGATCTCTGTAGACGGCCCAATAAACTCATTTGGACGCCTCTTGATACGGCTAAAGGAAGGCTTATATTCAAACGGCTATCGACCGCAAGCCAATTATTCTGTTTTGTTTTTCATTATTTGACTCGGATGGATTGATTTCATGCCAGTGGTTTGAGGATCACGAATGTATGCTATTTACCTCAATGACTATTGTTGTGTTACAGTTCATTACAGTACCTCACAGGTAGGACCAGGGCTTTTCTCAGGCCGGTCTCAATGTGAGCCACTTCCTCCTATACCAACAACACTGTTCTACAGATGTAAGATCTAAATTTGACCAGTTTCTCACAGCAGGAAAATTACAATATCCTGCTGCAACAGGAAATGTGAATTATTATGTGGATTATAATTAATGGACATTTTTGTAGGGGTTGGTACATTTTTCATTAGGGCAAATCAAGTTTGAATACTCTACAAGTTTGCATTTCCTCCTGCGGCGCAGGAAAATTCTCTGTGACAACAGAGTGATCAAATTATGAGAGCACACCTGTGTAGCCAGGTTAACCAGACTGAACACTGCACTCACCAAGTGAAACAATGAGTGTAGCCGCAACATTCGGTCAGGTTTAACCCAGCTACCTGTTGTCTCAACCCCAAAGATATCTACTCCATAGATAGGCAGCTGTACAACTAAATGCATTTGTGTCAAGAGGAGTTTTATCAATACGGAAAACAAGAGCTACGACAGACAAATAGGGTTGCAGTTTGGTACCATTTCAAAGCCATAGCCATGCATATCAAGTGATCGTTTGGGACCTTTTGGAGCCTATTAGCATTTTTCCCCTAAAAGGAAGAGGGAATATACAAAGCCACCACAGAAATGAGTGTTATATTTATAATACCACTCTGCACCTCCCACATAAAATGCATATGGAGTAGACCAGACCTGTCTTGTCAGATTGTCCGTCGTGGCTTCATTGTGGAGTACGGCTGTTGTGGAGGTGACAGGAGATGACACACACACACACACACACACAGTGACGGGAGTGACGAGCCACCCTATGATTGAAGGAACATTCCTGGAGGCACCCTGCAAGGCTTGTCTGATTCCGAGGACCCGTCGCCAGGGGAAACCGCTACCGTGGCAACCATTGCGTGTGTGTGTGTGTTTGCCGCCACCCACTGGCATTCCAAAAACAAACTTAGTGTGACCCCTCAGTGGCAGCCCACATCCACTCGGACACACACGCACAACCATGCGCATACACACACGCACACTGAGCCAGCTTCGATGAATGTAGTAGAAAACCAGCTACACTTGTGAAGGAAATGTATCTTGATATGAGAAAACATCCCTCAAGGGTAGTGGTGTATTGATTGGGGAAAGTTGTATAGAAGTTGTATGTATTTTTTAACACTTCCTAGTTGTACGAAGTGGTGAAAGATATATGAAAGTAAGTAGAGGTGTAGATATATCAAGCTAAATCACTTTTACTCATCCTTGATACGTGATGATTATGTGCATCTTTATACACGGGTCAATACGTTGAAATTACTTCAAATTCATAATGTTCGGAAAACATACGGGATGAGCTTGGCACATAGAGCCCTATCAAGGTTTTTAAAGGTCTAGTTAGCAAAGGCAATAGATGAGAGATGTCAGTTTCACAGTTTATGAGCTCTGTTTGTCCCTGGGGGCCTGCCGTAGCCTCTGGCCATTCTCCCCTTACCTTAGGCATCATCTGAAAAAAAAAAAAAACTGATGCTTGGAGTCATTCTGCATCCCTGCATCTGCCTGAAAATAATTGGTCAGGCACCTTCTCTCACAGAAAAGGGGTCATGTTAGATTAATAGCTTCCAGGCAAGATGCACAGGTCTGACAGATCACATTTAATACAGAAAATGTATATGTGTTGTACTAACACTAAGGTAACTTTTCAGAAGTTTGCCGTAGTGTTCTACTGGAAGAGGTGTAACCAGGGATGGAAATTAAGCTAGCCACTAGCCCGTGGCTAGTACATTTCAAAACAGACTAGTAGAAAATGTGCCCAACTATCTCACCAGCTAGTGGAATGTTTATTTTCAAATATCGCATGGCACAGATTTTGGACCTGGGCTAATAAAATTGCAGTCTACTAGCTCGGTTGACACGGTAACCAAAATCCTTAAATTCCTTGGGTGTAACTGTTGTTTTTAACACCTAAAGCAAAAGAAAATGAGAATAATATAACTGATATTGTTCTTAGCAATTTGCTGTGTTTGATTTGCTTGGTCATTCTATCTGCATATGTTTGTCATTTTAGAGAATGTGGTTCAACTGCCTTTGTTAATCAACCATATTCTTAAAAAAAAAATCGACTTCTAAAAATATCAACGAAGAAGCTCTGTTTTTATAGTAGAATGTATAATAGAATTTCTTAGTTGAATTCTATGTCTGCTGCTGCACGCCTCACATTCAAACTTAATTACTGTCCATCTCTCTTGCTCCATGTGTCATAACATCTGCATTTAATATGCAACGACTCAACAGTGAATATGCACAAAAAGAATCCTTTACACTTTTCAATTCTGAAATATACATATTTATTTACATGCTGTGTTTTTTTTGTTTTGCTAAAGTACATTATTTATTAATTTATTTGCTGGTTTCGGGCCCCGTTCCGACAATCCTACAATTCCTATAATGACTGACTCCACAGACCACATATCTGCATTTGCCATTCTTTTTGCCTTGTTTCTAATCTAGCACAGAAGAAAGACTGCGCTGCCTGGCTGCTGAAGTACTTGGGGGAAACAATACCACCGGGCTTTGCCACTACCTGTAAGCTCAGAGATGAGAAAGAAACCCGGTTGAAATTAAGGGAGCAAAAATAATTATTCTCTGAGTGAGATGTCTTGGGCTTGATCACACTGCAAACCAAACCACTATCTCTTAGGCTACTTAAAATTTCACTTTTAAAATTCAAACCTGATTGTACTTTTATGGAAATTTCATTCCATCAATGAATGAAGTGCATTTCCTCCTGACTCCAAGTTTTCTCCCTGCAGATCCTCCTGCTCTGCCCTTCATTACAATTCTCTTGATAAGAAAGCACGGGAATGAGGGAAAGATGTAAATTCGGGCGAAAAGAAAAGGTTCAGATCTTTTTTGGGGGGGGGGGGTTTCTGGGAATATGACAAAAGTAGAAAATGGGGGATAAAGTCAGACCTGACACCAGGGCCAACGGGTTTGACAGCCACAAGTCACATGGCTTCTCAACACCATGTCTGTGTTGTTAATCAGGTGTACTGGTGTAATTAACATTCAGAGGTTGTAATAGTGCTACTTCTCTAAGATGTTATTTTTTATCACAGTGTGGATAAGAAGCTTCGGCCCAAAAAAACATCATTTTTCAGTACGATTTCATACCACAGTGATTTGAACAAAAAAAGAGATGTGGAAGAAATAGAACATTAGCAGAATAACTTATTTTATTTATAGAGCTATTATATACATAGCCAAGCCTTATGGTCATATGTACTATAGGCCGTCTATGGAAGAGGTGAAACAAACACACAAACATAGCCAGAGTACAAAAAAGTAACAAGATGGCTTCCAACATGCTGCCCATACTAAACAACACTTCACCACAATTATTATCATACTGTAGATATTCCAGCCATTCCTCTATCTTCCACCTTTGGAGTTGCACTGCACAGTTCATATTACTATCAGCCAGGTCTCAGTGGGTCTGTGGTGTCGTGGAACAGGTACAGAGGGGCCAAGGCCCTATCGAGCATCCCATCATCACAGCCGTGTGCCTCATTAGTCCACTGATACGCTCCATGATCATCCACCAACACAGAGGGGAATTCAGCTATCCGTTACGGACCTCACCTCCACACCGTCCCCGGCCCTGAGATTGATCAACATCAGCAACAGGGCCAAACTAATCGCAGTCAGAGTCTGGCTCCTAAATGGCAGCCTATTCCCTTTTTAGTGCACAACTTTTGACCAGAGCCCTATACTATCTGGGGGATAGGGCGCCATTTGGGACGCACCCAGAGACTTCTTATCTATGCGTCTTATTTGGAATGGGAGCCGTTTTCACATTTCTTTTTCCTTTCCGCCCTTGGGGGCTTTGGGGTATCTGATAGACTGACAGATTCTATACTAATTCTCCCTAGTCTCTAACTCTAATTGGCTGAGAGGGAGGGAGAGTTTCAACTGGAAGCCGTGACTGATCCGAGTCAGTCGGTGGCGGCCATTTTGTTCAATCAATGACACCTCGGTGGGGCGTTCATGGAGGATTAAGTGAATATTAACTACATTATTGATGATTGTAATGATTAATAATGGTCCCCAGTATGATGTAGCTTGGCTTAGGAGACAGTAGCTATGTGGCATTAACTTGTCCATTGATTTTCTGTCGACATTTAGAACGTTAGAATAGGACATAGATTCAACAATTGTCTGCTAGGGAGAGTTTCCATTGAACAATCTTGTGTCGATGAAAACAGCTGGAACGTCACACCCCCCAAAAAATGTAGTGGTTGAAGTTTTTCCATGAACCATTTAGGCAAATTGCACATTAATAAATTGGCGACAGCCTGTATGCCCTCCCACTTATCTGTTTCATGTCTCAGGTTGCCCAAAGCCAGCATGGATAGAACGCAGTAATTTACTAATATTTGCCATATTCGATTAATTATCATGTGTCAACGTATCGCCACGGTCCGTGCCATGGGGAAACTTACACTCCTGTAGATCTGTAATAATTGGATGGTGAAGCTTGCCAGCCAACCAGAGAAGCAAGGTGAAGCAATTCAGGCATTCTTGAAAGTCAGGACACAATCCCTGTCCTGCAAAGAAAAGAAAAACGATGGTTGCAAGCAGTAGCCATTTTCTATTAAATGTGGAGCGGAGCTTATAGTGCCATGATTGCATGACGTGCCCTGTATACCTTCAAAAGTATTCGGCAATCATCATTTATTCTAAAAACACAGTTTCCACCATCAGGTGTTGCAATAAAGACATTTTGATGAAAGAAAAATCCACCCCTGTCGAACAGATAAAAATGTTGTCGATCTTTAGATAATTTCTCCTATATCTGCCGTTGCCATTCCACATGTCGCATAATTTGCGACATTGCTTTTGTTGAATGAATCTGGGTCAGTGGAAACCTGTCTATTGACGAGGAGCGTAGGCTGGTTAAATTTCAATAGAATGTAGGCCTACATGAAGCCCTGGTGCAGATTACCGCAGGTTATATGTGTGTAATCTCTTAATATGGCTTCCTAGACTAAAACCATCTCTAACTGCAAAAGATTAAGTTATATCTCAATGTGAATATTCTGTGATCATATTTTGTTTCTAAGATGTGAGAATACTATTCAGATATAGCCGTGTTAAGATAACACAAGGTCTCTACAACTAACAGTGCTCTTTCTCTGTCTGTCTGTCTACCGGTCTGATTGTGCCGTGTATTGTTTTATTGGAAATTACCTGAGAATAGGACAGGCAGTACCGTAGCTGTCTGGCACTGACACAGCCACCTCGTTTACCTGTGATGTCCCATTAGAGGCGTCAGACAGGACCCGGTCGACACAGAGAAGTCACAGGCCACCTCACCAGCTGACCTTGGGGCCTGGCTATTGCCACGGTTGCCACGGTGAGCTCCTGAGGCAAATTGAAACTGTCACCGTGACATTTCACAGCTGATTCCCAGGCCTGAAGGTGAAAGAACACTCACTAATAAGAATCAAAGCTATCATCTAGAGCGAGATCGATATAGGCTTCTATTTATACCTGCTAGGAAAAAGAGGGACCTTGATATGAAATATCAATTCTGTGCACCATGAAGAAGACCTAATGGACTCAGGTCCAGTAATGAAACATCTATAAGTCTTGAGTGGTCCGTCGTAATGATTAGCTTAGCAACGGAATCATTTTAATTTGTGTACGATAATCGTGACTAAATGAATGCCTGAGGAGCACGAGTAATGATCAATGCCTTTGGGTAATAAGAAGCTGTAATTAATTATTACTGCCTTAATTGCCTTAATGTTGATTAAATATGTTATTTTGAATGAGATGTACATTTCTAAATTTCTATCAAAAACAGTCGTAATCATGGAAACGACAGGGTTCATTTAAGACCAAGCCATAGAATGATGTTTACACATTCAGAGTTAAGCGAAAACACTTAGCCAAATCTAATGTACTCGCATTATGAAACCTACGCTTGACACTCCACTTTGTAAGTGTGAATGCTGCTGGATGTAGCTCTGGTTATGCTGTTCATCTCTCTTAGTAGCTATTAGCCTACAGCGCTACATACCGCTCTACGTTATCGAACCCTTACTGAACACACTTCACAACATGGAGAAAGTGAGTACCCATCTTTTACATCTCAGTTCCTTGGCTTTCCAAGGTTGTAGGACGCAAGCGTAACGGAGTTAAGGATGCACCGTATGCTCACTCCAAAGCCAGCCTGAAATGTCGTGGACGGCATCCAATTGGTACCTTTTGGGGGGTTCAAACAGTTGGAATGTTGTCAAGGAGGGCGTCACGTTTGTTCGCAAAGCAGAGGTCCCGAGTTCCTGCTAGATATGAGCCGAATCGGAGAGAAGGGGTACTCGCTAAGCAAGCAATGTGACGTCCATTACACACGGATCTATCCCAACTTAGTCTTTCACTGCAAGGTGGCAGTAGATACACATTTAAATGTGTGCCCTAACAAACCTTCTTACATTTAACTTAAATCATGTGGATTCGATTTTATGGTCAATTGGGAACCAGCAGTTGAGTCTTCTTCCGCATTCAACTATAGTATGTGTTGAATCATATGTCTGTCAATTGATTTCAGAGAAAATATGGACAAAGAGTCCTTATTGTTTCCTGTTCTCTCATGATTGCATAGTTGAATTACCAATCATTTAACTGTTTCAGAATTTGAAACTTAATAATAAGTGGAGGATGTAGATGATTAAGAGTAAGGGGCCCAGCACAGAGCCCTGGGGGACACCCTGTGTAACTGCAGTGGAGTCTGAGATGTGGCCATTGAGGGATAACCTTTTGGTTGATTGGTCACTGTCCTCTTCAGTGGCTGTCTGATTGTGCCACACACCCCCACAGTGAGTAGCCACCCTCTGAACTGGCATGCAGGCAGGCCCACGACGGGCCATATCTTAGCCGCCTTGGCCACTCTCCTGTGTGACCCGATTGCAGGAAATTAACGGACCTTTGAAAGTGAAAAGATCTTGAGTGACTGGAGGGCTTTGAGAGGGCTAAGAGAACGTATAAAGAAGTGTATAGTCTATAATAATTGCCGTCTGTCCTGGGAAACGGCATCAAGACCGTTGCAGTCACGGCTGCAAACCAGCACATCCTCTAATTATTGAGAAGCAGTGCCTAGCGCCGACCGACTGTGGGATGCTAATCAGTCTCCCAGAGACCTCGCTGCTGTGTGGTTAGCACAGACTTACTGCTTCTCTCTGCCTTCCACTTTTATTAAATATGATATTTCACATAGAAGGAAAAAGGGATCTCCAGACAACTGTTAAAATGCTAAGTTTCAGAGCATGAAAGGCGAAAACTGTAGGATTATTCAGAGGCTATTCCACAGAGGATGGAAAAAGGGAAGAATGTGGAACACAAACATCAAAGTGAGGCGTAGAAGAACAGGGGGGGAAAAAACAAAAAAAACAGAAAGCTGTGAAATATTTAGCGTGGGGCCCAACAGGTGGTCAAGAGTGCAATGCAGGGCTATGGTTTGATTACAATTAATAATGAATGCCTCTTGTACTTATGCAAATATGCATTTTTTTTTCTTACTCTAATTGAAAAAGAAAGAGAGAAATGTATCCAACAGAAAATGTATGTGTTGGAGTGGGTGTAATTAAATTACAATTAGATAAATGTTTATGAGAAACTTAATCACTGATAAATGGCTCTGGTTAACTGCTTTTAAGGAGGGCTGCTATCGGAATCTATCGAGAAATGGAAGGCGTGCTTTTGAAATGATGTAAAAACATGTCTGGTGTACTATAGGCCTACTTGGAATTCCCCCATTTTTTGGTACAATTACAATTATAATGTTTTGGGGGAATTTGAGTTTTATCATTCACATAGAGTTATAAACTGGGTGGTTCGAGCCGCCAATGCTGATTGGCTGACAGCCATGGTATATCAGATCGTCTATCACGGTGTAAGGTTCTGTATTTATTTTCTTAGTCAACATGTTCTGTTTCGTTGTGTTCTTGAACGTAGCCCTGTCTTTCATTTTTGTTCATTGATTTCACCTGTGTTAGTTACTCACCTGGTCTCATCAGCTCCTTATTTAGTTCAGTTCCTTCTGTCTGTGCCTTTGTGAGGTATTGTTCGTTTCGACTCTACTAAGCCTTTTCCTAGCTCGTTTGTGAGAACCAGTTATAGCCTTCAGTCCTAGTTTTGAATCACCTGCCTGTTTGCCTAACTGTGTATGACCATTGCCTGCCTGTGACCACAATTCCTGCCTTCTGCGAAGGTGAAATAAACACTTGCCGCGCTCTGCGCGTGAATCTACACCTTTTTCTCCCTCAGTATTCATTACACACGGGTATGACAAAACATTTATTTTTACTGCTCTAATTACATTGGTAACCAGTTTATAATAGCAATAAGGCACCTCGGGGGTTTGTGGTATATGGCCAATATACCACGGCTGAGGGCTGTATCCAGGCACTCCACGTTGCGTTGTGCTTAAGAACAGCCCTCAGCCATGGTATATTGGGCATATACCACACCACCTCGTGCCCGATTGCTTAATTAGAACATTCACATAACATTGGCATGATGGGACTGTTGATGTCATAGGTCAGACGTAGTACCTTGCTTCTTCCATAAAGAAGACCATGATTGGTTTATTAGAATTCCAATGGAAGATTGGCAGGCTGAGGCCGCGTGGCTTCATACCAGAAGCAGTCCCCTTCCGAGAAGAATATGCTTCATTGGATGGGAAGGCAACATATGACCATTCTTATGGTTTAAAAAAGTGTGATGCATCCAAAAACTTCAGAACCCTTTCTCCGTCGGTGATTGCGGGGAATGGAATTCTCATGGATAAGTAATAATTGATTAACGTTTGGGACCTGGATTGCCAGCTGCTAGGTGTCCAGGGTATTTTCTTAAATACACTGGAATACGATTATGCCTCTCTTTGATCCACATTTCATCAACTACACATTCACCACAAAAACCCTTCCTTCACTTCTCTCCCCTATTGATGCTGACGCAAGACCAGAAAAGAGAGAAAAATACTTTTTGGAGCTGTCAAAAGTTAAAGCTGACTTTGTTCAGTATTATACAGTCATACCAGGTCATTTAGTCTTGGGTATAATGATGGGCAGTTCCTATGGGACAAGACTATAGGGTATCTGCCAACTAGGATTCCATAATGATCCAAGGTAGTGGCATCCGCATCCTCCATAAGGCCTTTGAGTTCTGTTTGCCTCAAAGCCTTGATACTGTGAGGAAACAACAGGGATATTTTGGAGACTTTAGGTCAGGGAAAGTGTCAGTATTACTGGCTTATGTGGCTAGTGTTTTGGAGATTTTAGGTCAGGAAAAGTGTCAGTATTACTGGCTTATGTGGCTAGTATTTTGGAGATTTTAGGTCAGGAAAAGTGTCAGTATTACTGGCTTATGTGGCTAGTATTTTGGAGATTTTAGGTCAGGAAAAGTGTCAGTATTACTGGCTTATGTGGCTAGTATTTTGGAGATTTTAGGTCAGGAAAAGTGTCAGTATTACTGGCTTATGTGGCTAGTGTTTTGGAGACTTGTGGGGTTAGCCTAGCATAGCACAGTTTAGTTCACAGCATGGGGAGTGCTGGAAAGCATTACTCTGGGAGAACAGGATGAGGCACCAATGGCACCAGATGAGCAGAGCAGTTGAGTGTGTATGGAGTGCTTGCGTAGTCGTAGATGTCACACTTTCCTATACCTTGACCCATGTATCATGTTTCAGGAGCTGTAGCAACTACATTTCTAATGATCCTACACCCTCTTCTTCACCACCATCGTCTTTTCCATCTCTGGGGACTTCATGTCTTTTATATGTTCATTTCTTTCCTTCCTCACTCATTCGGGACCCATTTCCCTAAGCAGCAGTCTGAGTCCAATAGGTGATATTTCACACAGTGACGACATACTTTTTCTTTTAACATTTGATCTGCATACAATTATCAGTAAATTATAGAAGACGAGTAACTGCACCAATTCAGGGATCTTTTAAGACAAGCCTTTTAAGTTTTGTGGGTCTTTCCGCGAGGGCAGAAATGTCCACACATGAACTCTAGTGTCTCCAAGATGATTAAAATACAACCCTTAGGGAGAACAAACTGCAACTACTTGATTAATCTCTCTTTCAATTAGAAAGCAGTGGTTGGGCCATCCTCTTCCTGTGGGTTGCTTCTTCAGGTTTTATATCCACTTGCATACAGGGGTATACGGCATTCTTATCATCTCTGTCCCAAATGGCACTCTAATCCCAATATAGTGCACTACTTTTGACCAGCTCTGCTCAGAAGTAGGGCACCATTTATGGAATAGGGTTCCATTTGGGACGCGGCCCCTGTGTAGGTTCACAGAAGCCCAAATGTCCCTTGGCAATTATTAGACCCACTAACGACAACGCAATTAAGACCCCAGCCTTCTTGTTCTTCCTCAGAACAACTGAGTAAGCGAAAAAAGTAAACTATGAGCCAGTGTTTTTATTTGCCTTAATTCATAGACTAGAGCCTTAATAAGATATGTCTATGTGCCTTACAGGTAAGTTTGAATTTCATTTGGCTCTGTTCATTTCTCTGTTGAACAGTGCAGCAGATGTAGGATTGGGGGTTAATTAACATATATTTACAAATTATACTATTCAAACTAATTTAGTTTTCTGCAAAAATGAATCTCAATTACAAAGGGAAAAGGGAAACCAGAAATGGAAATTTTCTGTAGACATTAAAATGGATGAGTGTTGTTTTACGAGGGAATCTTTTCTCTCATTTCATAGACTTTCATTAAAGTTATCCACTAGCCTTTTACTGGAATGCGAATGAACGACATTTACAGAAGATCACACGACAGAAGCCCGCCCCAAATTATGTAGGAATTCACACAGTGCAGCATTTCATAGAACAAAACAGGGCTAGTGGGAAAAACTGCTGAGAGAGGTCATTCCCACATTTCATCTCTGTGATTACTTGACCATGTCAAACCATTAGCTGACATCATGTCATCCCTTCCAAAACATGAAACAGTAGAGGAAAAAAGAGAGAAGGAAGGAATTTCATAATGAAAGAGTGTGAAAGGAAACAAATGTTCAGCCCGTTTTATTGATTCTTCTCAATTAATAAGTAAAAGCTGACAATAGCAACAAAAAGCTAGGAACAATATGTGGTTTGTCTCATTGTGCTCTCAAATGTTATTTTTATAGATTTTCCCCCAGTCTTGTGCAATTACTGACAAAAAACAAATAAATAAGCTATTGGATTTAAATGGCAGAATAAAATAAAAAAACTTTAACAGCAATGATTGGTGCATTTACCATATTTGTTGCAGTAATGATACTGTGTTGTATTAATGGTAAAACAATTTTGTAGATCAAATATCATTGATTGATCGTCAGAGAGCGCTGAGTCAAATATATCACAAGTATACATTTTGCAGTATAGCACATAAGTGAATGATTTACATCAGGGGTCTTCAACCTTTTCTTGCCCAGGGACCCCAGGGACCCCCCTCCCAGGCAACCCAGGGACCCCCATCATACGTTAGCAAAAACGGACCCCGGGTTGAATACCCCTGATTTATATTCATATTATTCAACCCATAAATACATGTAATTCCATCATTCTCGTGGTTCATATTTGGTTAACCCTATTTTTGGCTTATGAATTTGATGACAAACAATATATAGCTTGGAAAATACATGTGAAACGACTACAAATGCAGGGGGGGAAGTCATGAAATTTATTTGAACTTTTATTCACCAACTGTCGATATAGTATAGTAAATATACATACAAGTAGCATACATCCACAGTCTATTAGATAATATAGTAAAGCATTTATAAACAAGTCATTATCATGGCATATATGTTTCAGTAAATTCTTGCCTTATCTCTAAAATTCACCCTTTTTATTTGACTAATTTCAGCCTCTTAAACTAATAATCAAAATCTCTTGTTCGCCACAAACCACCTTCAATGTTGAAATTTAAATAAGTAGAGTTGATATCAAAGTATCCAAGTTAATATGAAAAGGTTCAAAGATGTTGAACATTTCAACCACTGTGGGTCATTTGCAAAGCCACTATTATTTTATTCATTGGGCTCTCACATGAAATATATTTTACATCACGTTCTGTCCCTTATCTTCTATGATCCCAATATAGCTGCCTTGGTAAGATTCAGAGCCAATAATGAACCCAATCACATATTATAATTACTTTCATTTTATTTTATTCTAGAAGTAAAATTAGGGATGAATGTTGAAGATATCTGCAAGGTAGATTTATACTTTTGTACATTTTGCATATCTAGGGATCAGTATGTCCCCTCCATACTTTGGGATAAAAGGGGACCTGTAACCTCTGGCCACGTCCTGTACTTTATTGATCTGAGGAGCTTACTATGACGTTTACTGATTTTAAAGAACTATTTACTGATTTTTTTTAATCATTAAGGTATTAACACTGACAGTATGTACACAATAAAATATATTTTCACAAGGAAGGTCATGCTACTTCTGACAATATTCTGCAAATGTTCATGGTTTAAGTATCATATTTGAAATAATATGATGTAACTAAATATAATATAATACCATTTTAATTAATAATCAATCAAGTATTTTCACAGTACGGCTGAATCGTAATCATTTTGCCTACATAGCCAAATAATGTGTTCTACAATTTCTGTGGTTGTATTTTTTCTGACTCCTCTTACAATTATTCATACTATTCAAATTATCCGTGAATATACAACATGATTCGATAATGCAATGAGAAGTTTCTATCTAACACAGAGCAGATCATGTGTTCGTATTCCCGTTTTTGTTCCTTTAGCTCCAACATACACAATGTATTATTCATCCCAGTCTTCTGTAATACAAATGGTCCTAGGATGAGGGACAAATCAGGGTTTTCAAAACGTCCTTGTGGGAAATTGATTCCTAAACAATTTGGGTCTTCAGAGAGAATTGGCGCAGGAGTCACTATGGGCCCCTGAGAGGGCCAAACTATGTTTGTGTGTCACAGGAGAAAATCACACGGTTCCACTTGAGACAAACACAATTTCATATTAATGAATAATTGAGACGGTTTAGAACTGAGGGGAGATGAATGTGACAGATATTTATTTTACAATGTTAAAAGCCATTGTTTTCTTCTAACAATGACCGTGCCCCATTACTGGTATTCACTTAGCTTGTATTCAATATCAGGATGAAATACGTCGATGGTAGAGTACAGTCATGATATGCCATTAGATCACTTCTGTGAGTGGGATGAAAACCTTTTCAGCATGATGTTAATCATGTGTGCACTAGAAAGATATGTACCGGTGTATGGGTTTAAATCTCTTTGACCCAATTGAGCACTTAAGTTACGTCTTTTACCCAAAATTATAATAAAAAATAATTTATAAGGATAAAACTGCAACAAAGACGTTCACCACAATCATTTAACATTACGGTAAAAATCAACAATTTAAAACATTTATAGATTTTATATACAACCATTTTAGATAGTGTTTTTGGGGTGGGGGCGAGGCAGGGCTGGGGGGGTTGGGTTCTATCCAATTCATTGTTTGCATCTTTTCAAATTTTTTATTTGATTGTTTTCCCAACCCTCTCATCCTTCCCCTGATTGGAGTAAACTAACGGACAACAATACTTCTACTGCCTCTTACAGCTATTTTCTCTCACATGTACGGTACATGTAGTTAACTAATTATATATATATTTCTCATTTCCTCTCTCTGCAAGTGCTGGATTTTCACCCACAGCGACCAATGCACCATTTACTTGGCTCTTTACTCTGCGATGTTCACAGATCAACCCATCTTTCACAGTATAATATAATTTACCTATTGCCTTTTGCAGTGCATCCCGCCATTTTACTGTGGTGTCATACGAGGGTCTTGAACCTCCCTATTTGTGACATTTCTACCAATATTCCCCTAAAAATAAATACTTCATCCAAGAGTGTAATGATATATATATATTTTTACAGTTTTAACAATTCTGAAATTGTTCTGTATTAACCCCACACTCCTGCACACAGTAGCCTAATTACAATTCACCATCATCTGTCTGACTGTGTCTGTCCCAGTTAACCTGTGTCTCTGTAACAAGGCAGCGGCTCGTTTGTGACATGTGAGAGGAGGAGCCGACGCGAAGCAAAGTGTCTTGGCTGGGGACAGGGAACTGGGACGGGAGAACGTGCGGAGCCCCTTATCCATAATAATGACCCTGGTTCTTCCACATAATTAAAGCTCTGGTGCCCCTCTCCTCTCCTGCATAAAGGCAAAGGGGGATTCATTCCCCACGTCTGTCTCTGGATCCCATCATAGCTAGAGGAGGTTTGGTTGGAAGAAACTTCTTCTGAAAGTCTCCAGTCCATTATATATCATTTCAAAACACATCCCAAGTCTAAAGGAGAAAAAACTTTTCATTTTTAATGACACTTCATGAATTATTCCATTTATTGTATACATGTTCTTTCAAAGGTAGCTGGGAAGCCATGAAAGGTGAGGCTTGAACCGTAAGGAGAGTCTTTTTGCTGCTAAGGAGAACTTAACGGTTGGCAAACTACACCTGTTGAGCACCATGGAAAAGAACAGAAAAATGAGTTGAAAACATTAAAGGGTTATTTATCCCTTCAGTGTGGGAGACTTCCTTTTTTTCCCTTCCCTCTCTTATGTTTTTCTAGTCCTTCTCCCACTTCTCCCACTCCTCCCAGTCCTCCCACTTCTCCCACTCCTACCCAGTGTTGGTCCCAATTTCACTGGTTAACAAGAGGAGACATGAACTCAATACTCATTTACATAGCTACTACCAAAAGCACATAAGCTGACTTTCTTTCAGTTACTTTTTGAACTACGTAATTGGAACGAGTCATAAATAAGAAAGAACACTGTATTGTGGGACAGAATTCCTCTTCACCTGTCTGGCTAACTTTACTCACTGTAGAAGTGCCAGAGGAATTCCAACTTATTATGTTCACTTCAACCATAAAACAGAATTGGAATATTTCCCCAAAATGTCATACATGGACCGAATGTTGAAATGGTCCATTCGCAGTTGCACATTCACTTTAGTCTTGAAATGTAATGCCAAATCTCTTCATCTGTGAATTCAATGCTGCTGTTGGATTTTTCTGGCCCGCAAAATGTCACGAATGTGTATAAAGATGGCAGAGAACAGACGTCGTTGTTTTAGCAGTATCCACAGAGTTTTAAAACGATGGTTCAACGCACAAATAAATCAGCACAATCTACTTTCTCTGTTTTTTAAATTGCCGACGTCTTGGAGCTAGAATTGAGATATACTGTGCTAATGACCATACAAAGAAGAGTAACATAGAGAAATCTACAATACAGCAAAGTTATCAACAGAGGCATTTGTGGTAAGCTCATGGAGGCAGCCATCTTTTTGCAAGTCCGTCGTTGCAATATTGCTCATTGTTGCATATCCTGGGACTTTAATAGTACGCTGGTGGCTTCTTGAAGTGCTTCTGTTTATAAACCAATAATGATTATCTTTAATGCATGATTAATTAGTATGTCCTAAGGTACTAATTCCGTATTTTAATGTATTCTTTACACGCTGACTTGATTGCTTGGTTTGTGACCATTTTTTGCGTTAAAAGTTTAAAAACTCTAGACCTCATTAAGGGGTTGAATAGGAAAAAGATTTTAATTGCAATTCATTATGTATGACAAATGTTTTTTTATTCAACACTAACAAACGCAGCTCATTACATTATAAGGAATGAAGTAGATTGTGGGGCATTCGTACAGTACTATACACTGTGTACAAAACACTGTTCATTATGAACACCTACTTCTTCCATGGAGTACACTGACCAGGTGAATCCAGGTGAAAGCTATGATCTCTTATCGAGGTCACCTGTTAAATCCACTTCAATCAGTGTAGATGAAGGGCAGGTGACAGGTTAAAGAAGGATTTAAGTGCCTTTGAGCGGGGTATGGGTAGTTGGTGCCAGAAGCACTGGTTTGTGTCAAGAATTGCAACGCTGCTCGGTTTTTCAAGCTCAACAGTTTCCCGTGTGTATCAAGAATTCAATGCCACCCACAGTTGTGTTAAGTTGGCTGGAGGGACCATTCTTGATACACACATATTTTATCTTGCCCATTCACCCTCTCAATGGCACACATACACAATTAATGTCTCAATTGTCTCAAGGCTTAAAAATCCTTATTTAACCTGTCTCCTCCCCTTCATCTACACTGATTGAAGTGGATTTAACAAGTGACATCAATAAGGGATCATAGCTTTTACCTGGATTCACCTGGTCTGTCTATGTCATGGAAAGAGCAGGTGTTCCTAATGTTTTATATACAGTATATATCATGTCTAAAACTTTAAATGGAGAGATTGCAGTTTGCATATCTGACCAATAGGTGTCCCTGCAAACCACATAAATGTTATAAGACTGCGTCAGCGGCCAGATTCAGTTCTGCTACTGATGCTGCTGTTGCTAACACAACTATCACTGTCACTACTACTACTACCAGTACCACCTCTAGAGATATTAGAAACTAGAATGTTGCTCACTAATTAGATGATTATTTTGATAAGATATGCATTTTTATTTCCTGTCTGTTTACTGTCTGTGACAACATTACAGACATACAAAATGTATACACTAGTAAATTGTTCAGTACAAGCACACATGACCAAAATAGTAAAGCATCTCATTGTTCAATTTGATTTCTTAGTTTGATATTGTTTGATAATGGACAGCGTATACATTAAAATAGTTGAAGATATTATTTTGTTTTTCTCATTTATGGAAGACTATTTGTTTACATGTTCTTAGACATGTTAAACACTATGCATTCTATGGGCACCCCTTGTGTGGTGGCGGTGCCTCAAGTCCCACAGGCAAGGGATACATACATATGTGTTCAATAAACATACACAAATGAGATAACAAGGTAGTACTGAGTAGAAGGTCTTTGCAGGTCTTTGATAGCAAACCAGTAATGCTACAGAGGATTCTAATAGGTTGGCCTTTTTCAGTCTGTTGTTGGTATACCATCTGGCCCGTGTTGCGACCACATCCCTTAGGCTGGCAAATAATGACTCTCTCTCTCTCTCTCTCTCTCTCTCTCTCTCTCTCTCTCTCTCTCTCTCTCTCTCTCTCTCTCTCTCTCTCTCTCTCTCTCTCTCTCTCTCTCTCTCTCTCTCTCTCTCTCTCTCTCTCTCATATCCTTACTCACCCCAACCTGCTATGGCCTCATGGTGCTTGGGGGGTGGATGTGTGTTAGTGTCACCTCCCTTCTCTTCCTTTCTCTTTCGCTCAGTCTACCTCTGGAGTTCATCTCTGAGAGAGAGAGAGAGAGAGACAGAGAGAGAGTCACAGAGAGAGCGAGAGAGAGAGAGCGAGAGAGAGAGAGCGAGAGAGAGAGAGAGAGAGAGAGCGAGAGAGAGAGAGAGCGAAACACAGAGAGAGAGCGAAACACACAGAGAGAGAGAGAGAGAGAGAGAGAGAGAGAGAGAGAGAGGGAGAGCTAGGCTTGTGAGATAAAAGGCAACAGGGGTAGAACCCCCTCCATCATCCTGCCCTCCAGGAGGCCCAGAGAATGAAGGATGAACAGAGGGATGAACAGAGGGATGAATGGAGGGATGAATGGAGGGATGAGAGGCCTGGCAGGGTGATGGAGATGTGAGGCACATTTAGATGTATCTTTTGCTGGTTAAAAAGCTGTTGACATTTTTCCTCCCTGTCTCTCTCTTTCTCTCCCCTTTTGTTGCCTTTGGAGAGAAAATGCATGCAAATATTGGCACACCATGCATTCAAAACAGGAGGAAAAGCATATTCAAAATGTCAGGCTGGTTATTATTTTACACTGGGGCTCTTTAGAAACCAAAACAGCTGGAAAGAGCATGTGTCTCCCACAAGGTAATGTATGTTGTGTTGCATACTGTCACCGGTAGGGATCCAGTGGAGCATCCATCCATGCACCACTGCCAAACTGTGGCATTACCAGGGAGTTCTGTTTCCTCACCTGGCACAGGAATACAAACCAGGTTTACCACATGACGTCTCCTGTGATATGCTGTGATCGACTGGGAAACGAAGCGTGTTAAAGGGTTGATGCATCCAAATTAACCTCTTCCCATGGTTCCATTTCCCCCTCTCTCCCCCCTTCCTCTCTTCTCTCTTTCTATCCAGTGTTTCCCCACTTTACGGAATTTGCTGAAACACAACATCTGTGTTGTCACGCTGGGGTAGAGGAGGGGGGATATAGAGAGTCAGAGACTCTTTTTCCTGGAGCTCCAGTCCTCGCTCTGATCCAGGCAGAGCTGAGGCACGGCTCGCCCCAGGGAAGGCTCCAGGGCCTGGGTCAGCCATATGGCGGCAGAAGCCCCCGGTCCCGGAGGGCCCAGCCCAGCACAGATAAGCTGGATCAGCTTCAGCTACTTCCTGCATGACCAGGGCCCAGGCCTGGGCCGTACCAACGAGCAGGTATGGGGGGGGGGTGGTTTATTCGACAAGTTCCGCTATTACCTCGTTGTTTCACTGCATTTTCTTCCATTTTGTGCCTATTGAACACAACCCTGATTTGCTTTCCATTAATACCAGAAATGCGGAGAGCACTGAGGTCACATCTGAGGGATGTCTCTTGGGAATCATCCTCTTTGTGTCTTATAAGCCTATCTGGGCTGTGGTTAGTGTCTACATTACATGGGAAATATGGCAATAGTTGCCTGAACTCTAGACACATTGGCGAATTGGAAATATATTAAAACGGGCACCAGAGAAGTGTTATTGCAATGTCGCCATGTCAGTTAGTTTCTCTGCTGTGTGACAAATCTAATAACGCAAGAGACGGTATAGGTACACTATCATAACTGGGCCTTTGACTTATTCTGGTTTGTAATGTGCAATTTTTCAAAAGGAGAACAATACTCTGTCCTCCATAGTCGTGGGAAGTAAGGGTGCTAAGGGTGCTGCAGCAGCCCCTGAAACATCTGAAGAAAAACACTTTTGACATCCCCATTGCTGCACCTGAATATAGTTTTTAAAACAGGCTTGGATCCTGCCACCGGTTTAGGTGTTTAATGTAACAAAAGCCAAGGCCCGCAGGACCTCACCACTGCTGGGCTTCTATTACACAGAAACAGACAGACCATTTATCTGCTCCAAGCCAGGTACACTGGTACACAATTCTCCTCTGACAGAACGGACTGTACCATTCTCCTCTGACAGAACGGACTGTACCATTCTCCTCTGACAGAACGGACTGTACCATTCTCCTCTGACAGAACGGACTGTACCATTCTCCTCTGACTGAACGGACTGTACCATTCTCCTCTGACTGAACGGACTGTACCATTCTCCTCTGACTGAACGTACTGTACCATTCTCCTCTGACTGAACGGACTGTACCATTCTCCTCTGACAGAACGGACTGTACCATTCTCCCTTGACAGAACGGACTGTACCATTCTCCTCTGACAGAACGGACTGTACCATTCTCCCTTGACAGAACGGACTGTACCATTCTCCTCTGACAGAACGGACTGTACCATTTTCCTCGGCCAGAACGGACTGTACCATTCTCCTCTGACAGAACGGACTGTACCATTCTCTTCTGACTGAACGGACTGTACCATTCTCCTATGACAGAACGGACTGTACCATTCTCCTCTGACAGAACAGACTGTACATTCTCTTCTGACTGAACGGACTGTAACATTCTCCTCTGACAGAACATACTGTACATTCTCTTCTGACTGAACGGACTGTAACATTCTCCTCTGACTGAATAGACTGAACCATTCTCCCTTGACAGAACGGACTGTACCATTCTCCTCTGACAGAACGGACTGTACCATTTTCCTCGGCCAGAACGGGCTGTACCATTCTCCTCTGATACTCCTCTGACAGAACAGACTGTACCATTCTCCTCTGACTGAACGGACCGTACCATTCTCATCTGACAGACCGGACCGTACCATTTTCCTCTGGCAGAATGGACCATACCATTCTCCTCTGACTGAACGGACCTTACCATTCTCCTCTGACTGAACGGACTGTACCCTTCTCCTCTGACAGAACGGACTCTACCATTCTCCTCATGACCGAAAGGACTGTACAATTTTCCTCTGGCAGAATGGACTGTACCATTCTCCTCTGACAGAACGGACTGTACCATTCTCCCTTGACAGAACATATCGTAACATTCTCTGACTGAACGGACTGAACCTTTATCCTCTGACAGAACGGACTCTACCATTCTCCCCTGCTAGAACGGACCGTATCATTCTCCTCTGACAGAACGGACTGTACCATTCTCCTCTGACTGAATGGACTGAACCTTTATCCTCTGACAGAACGGACTGTACCATTCTCCTCTGACTGAATGGACTGAACCTTTATCCTCTGACAGAACGGACTCTACCATTCTCCCCTGCTAGAACGGACCGTATCATTCTCCTCTGACAGAACGGTCCCTACCATTATCTGTGTGTACCAGACACATTGCTGGATGCTAGGCTACAACTCTCCATAGAGGAGGTGGACACAAAGGAGATATGCTCCATTTTGGCTGTGAGTCACACATATACAGTATGAACGAAGGCGATTCTTGGTTTCTGTGTTCACTCAATCAAACAGTAGAGTAGTATTGAGACAGTACACAGTCATACCCTCCTTGACTACATGTAGTGTCTCTGAATATTGGTAGCTATAGGGAGGACTTCTGTTGATCAAACAATGATTCATGTACATGTTTCATAGTGAATAAAGTGCTCAATAGACCTAGATTACATTGGTGGTTTTACACCATGGGGGGGGGGGGCTATATTCAATGCTATGTGGCCACATCCCTCCCTCTACAAAATCTGCTTTCTACATCTTCAACATCCCTGTGTACAAAAATTATTAGTTGTTGAATTATTAGTTTGTAAATACCGTAGCCTAGTCAGACTGGTAGTGAGTTGTTGAATTAGTTTGTAAATACCGTAGCCTAGTCAGACTGGTAGTGAGTTGTTGAATTAGTTTGTAAATACCGTAGCCTAGTCAGACTGGTAGTGAGTTGTTGAATTAGTTTGTAAATACCGTAGCCTAGTCAGACTGGTAGTGAGTTGTTGAATTAGTTTGTAAATACCGTAGCCTAGTCAGACTGGTAGTGAGTTGTTGAATTAGTTTGTAAATACCGTAGCCTAGTCAGACTGGTAGTGAGTTGTTGAATTATTAGTTTGTAAATACCGTAGCCTAGTCAGACTGGTAGTGAGTTGTTGAATTAGTTTGTAAATACCGTAGCCTAGTCAGACTGGTAGTGAGTTGTTGAATTAGTTTGTAAATACCGTAGCCTAGTCAGACTGGTAGTGAGTTGTTGAATTAGTTTGTAAATACCGTAGCCTAGTCAGACTGGTAGTGAGTTGTTGAATTAGTTTGTAAATACCGTAGCCTAGTCAGACTGGTAGTGAGTTGTTGAATTATTAGTTTGTAAATACCGTAGCCTAGTCAGACTGGTAGTGAGTTGTTGAATTAGTTTGTAAATACCGTAGCCTAGTCAGACTGGTAGTGAGTTGTTGAATTAGTTTGTAAATACCGTAGCCTAGTCAGACTGGTAGTGAGTTGTTGAATTAGTTTGTAAATACCGTAGCCTAGTCAGACTGGTAGTGAGTTGTTGAATTAGTTTGTAAATACCGTAGCCTAGTCAGACTGGTAGTGAGTTGTTGAATTAGTTTGTAAATACCGTAGCCTAGTCAGACTGGTAGTGAGTTGTTGAATTAGTTTGTAAATACCGTAGCCTAGTCAGACTGGTAGTGAGTTGTTGAATTATTAGTTTGTAAATACCGTAGCCTAGTCAGACTGGTAGTGAGTTGTTGAATTAGTTTGTAAATACCGTAGCCTAGTCAGACTGGTAGTGAGTTGTTGAATTATTAGTTTGTAAATACCGTAGCCCAATCATTTAGAAACCAGGTCACGTGTGACTAATTTCGCGCTGAAACACACCTGGCTAAAAACTTTTGACAATTGACAGTAACAAGCTCAGTTCGATTTTAGGTCTATAAATCGATTTACCTCCTTTTAGTTTTACAATAGATTTGGTATGATATTTATTCAACCTTTGGTTTAATATTGACAATAAATGGGAGATTTGTTTGTAAATACCGTAGCCTAGTCAGACTGGTAGTGAGTTGTTGAATTATTAGTTTGTAAATACCGTAGCCTAGTCAGACTAGTAGTGAGTTGTTGAATTATTAGTTTGTAAATACCGTAGCCTAGTCAGACTGGTAGTGAGTTGTTGAATTATTAGTTTGTAAATACCGTAGCCTAGTCAGACTGGTAGTGAGTTGTTGAATTATTAGTTTGTAAATACCGTAGCCTAGTCAGACTGGTAGTGAGTTGTTGAATTAGTTTGTAAATATCGTAGCCTAGTCAGACTGGTAGTGAGTTGTTGAATTAGTTTGTAAATACCGTAGCCTAGTCAGACTGGTAGTGAGTTGTTGAATTATTAGTTTGTAAATACCGTAGCCTAGTCAGACTGGTAGTGAGTTGTTGAATTAGTTTGTAAATACCGTAGCCTAGTCAGACTGGTAGTGAGTTGTTGAATTAGTTTGTAAATACCGTAGCCTAGTCAGACTGGTAGTGAGTTGTTGAATTAGTTTGTAAATACCGTAGCCTAGTCAGACTGGTAGTGAGTTGTTGAATTATTAGTTTGTAAATACCGTAATAACTCACTACCAGTCTGACTAGGCTACGGTATTTACAAACTAATTCAACAACTCACTACCAGTCTGACTAGGCTACGGTATTTACAAACTAATTCAACAACTCACTACCAGTCTGACTAGGCTACGGTATTTACAAACTAATAATTCAACAACTCACTACCAGTCTGACTAGGCTACGGTATTTACAAACTAATTCAACAACTCACTACCAGTCTGACTAGGCTACGGTATTTACAAACTAATTCAACAACTCACTACCAGTCTGACTAGGCTACGGTATTTACAAACTAATTCAACAACTCACTACCAGTCTGACTAGGCTACGGTATTTACAAACTAATTCAACAACTCACTACCAGTCTGACTAGGCTACGGTATTTACAAACTAATTCAACAACTCACTACCAGTCTGACTAGGCTACGGTATTTACAAACTAATAATTTAACAACTCACTACCAGTCTGACTAGGCTACGGTATTTACAAACTAATAATTCAACAACTCACTACCAGTCTGACTAGGCTACGGTATTTACAAACTAATAATTCAACAACTCACTACCAGTCTGACTAGGCTACGGTATTTACAAACTAATAATTCAACAACTCACTACCAGTCTGACTAGGCTACGGTATTTACAAACTAATTCAACAACTCACTACCAGTCTGACTAGGCTACGGTATTTACAAACTAGTAATTCAACAACTCACTACCAGTCTGACTAGGCTACGGTATTTACAAACTAATAATTCAACAACTCACTACCAGTCTGACTAGGCTACGGTATTTACAAACTCACTACCAGTCTGAGCCTAGTCAGACTGGTAGTGAGTTGTTGAATTAGTTTGTAAATACCGTAGCCTAGTCAGACTGGTAGTGAGTTGTTGAATTAGTTTGTAAATACCGTAGCCTAGTCAGACTGGTAGTGAGTTGTTGAATTAGTTTGTAAATACCGTAGCCTAGTCAGACTGGTAGTGAGTTGTTGAATTATTAGTTTGTAAATACCGTAGCCTAGTCAGACTGGTAGTGAGTTGTTGAATTAGTTTGTAAATACCGTAGCCTAGTCAGACTGGTAGTGAGTTGTTGAATTAGTTTGTAAATACCGTAGCCTAGTCAGACTGGTAGTGAGTTGTTGAATTAGTTTGTAAATACCGTAGCCTAGTCAGACTGGTAGTGAGTTGTTGAATTAGTTTGTAAATACCGTAGCCTAGTCAGACTGGTAGTGAGTTGTTGAATTATTAGTTTGTAAATACCGTAGCCTAGTCAGACTGGTAGTGAGTTGTTGAATTAGTTTGTAAATACCGTAGCCTAGTCAGACTGGTAGTGAGTTGTTGAATTAGTTTGTAAATACCGTAGCCTAGTCAGACTGGTAGTGAGTTGTTGAATTAGTTTGTAAATACCGTAGCCTAGTCAGACTGGTAGTGAGTTGTTGAATTAGTTTGTAAATACCGTAGCCTAGTCAGACTGGTAGTGAGTTGTTGAATTAGTTTGTAAATACCGTAGCCTAGTCAGACTGGTAGTGAGTTGTTGAATTAGTTTGTAAATACCGTAGCCTAGTCAGACTGGTAGTGAGTTGTTGAATTATTAGTTTGTAAATACCGTAGCCTAGTCAGACTGGTAGTGAGTTGTTGAATTAGTTTGTAAATACCGTAGCCTAGTCAGACTGGTAGTGAGTTGTTGAATTATTAGTTTGTAAATACCGTAGCCCAATCATTTAGAAACCAGGTCACGTGTGACTAATTTCGCGCTGAAACACACCTGGCTAAAAACTTTTGACAATTGACAGTAACAAGCTCAGTTCGATTTTAGGTCTATAAATCGATTTACCTCCTTTTAGTTTTACAATAGATTTGGTATGATATTCATTCAACCTTTGGTTTAATATTGACAATAAATGGGAGATTTGTTTGTAAATACCGTAGCCTAGTCAGACTGGTAGTGAGTTGTTGAATTATTAGTTTGTAAATACCGTAGCCTAGTCAGACTAGTAGTGAGTTGTTGAATTATTAGTTTGTAAATACCGTAGCCTAGTCAGACTGGTAGTGAGTTGTTGAATTATTAGTTTGTAAATACCGTAGCCTAGTCAGACTGGTAGTGAGTTGTTGAATTATTAGTTTGTAAATACCGTAGCCTAGTCAGACTGGTAGTGAGTTGTTGAATTAGTTTGTAAATATCGTAGCCTAGTCAGACTGGTAGTGAGTTGTTGAATTAGTTTGTAAATACCGTAGCCTAGTCAGACTGGTAGTGAGTTGTTGAATTATTAGTTTGTAAATACCGTAGCCTAGTCAGACTGGTAGTGAGTTGTTGAATTAGTTTGTAAATACCGTAGCCTAGTCAGACTGGTAGTGAGTTGTTGAATTAGTTTGTAAATACCGTAGCCTAGTCAGACTGGTAGTGAGTTGTTGAATTAGTTTGTAAATACCGTAGCCTAGTCAGACTGGTAGTGAGTTGTTGAATTATTAGTTTGTAAATACCGTAATAACTCACTACCAGTCTGACTAGGCTACGGTATTTACAAACTAATTCAACAACTCACTACCAGTCTGACTAGGCTACGGTATTTACAAACTAATTCAACAACTCACTACCAGTCTGACTAGGCTACGGTATTTACAAACTAATAATTCAACAACTCACTACCAGTCTGACTAGGCTACGGTATTTACAAACTAATTCAACAACTCACTACCAGTCTGACTAGGCTACGGTATTTACAAACTAATTCAACAACTCACTACCAGTCTGACTAGGCTACGGTATTTACAAACTAATTCAACAACTCACTACCAGTCTGACTAGGCTACGGTATTTACAAACTAATTCAACAACTCACTACCAGTCTGACTAGGCTACGGTATTTACAAACTAATAATTCAACAACTCACTACCAGTCTGACTAGGCTACGGTATTTACAAACTAATAATTCAACAACTCACTACCAGTCTGACTAGGCTACGGTATTTACAAACTAATTCAACAACTCACTACCAGTCTGACTAGGCTACGGTATTTACAAACTAGTAATTCAACAACTCACTACCAGTCTGACTAGGCTACGGTATTTACAAACTAATAATTCAACAACTCACTACCAGTCTGACTAGGCTACGGTATTTACAAACTCACTACCAGTCTGAGCCTAGTCAGACTGGTAGTGAGTTGTTGAATTAGTTTGTAAATACCGTAGCCTAGTCAGACTGGTAGTGAGTTGTTGAATTAGTTTGTAAATACCGTAGCCTAGTCAGACTGGTAGTGAGTTGTTGAATTAGTTTGTAAATACCGTAGCCTAGTCAGACTGGTAGTGAGTTGTTGAATTATTAGTTTGTAAATACCGTAGCCTAGTCAGACTGGTAGTGAGTTGTTGAATTAGTTTGTAAATACCGTAGCCTAGTCAGACTGGTAGTGAGTTGTTGAATTAGTTTGTAAATACCGTAGCCTAGTCAGACTGGTAGTGAGTTGTTGAATTAGTTTGTAAATACCGTAGCCTAGTCAGACTGGTAGTGAGTTGTTGAATTAGTTTGTAAATACCGTAGCCTAGTCAGACTGGTAGTGAGTTGTTGAATTATTAGTTTGTAAATACCGTAGCCTAGTCAGACTGGTAGTGAGTTGTTGAATTAGTTTGTAAATACCGTAGCCTAGTCAGACTGGTAGTGAGTTGTTGAATTAGTTTGTAAATACCGTAGCCTAGTCAGACTGGTAGTGAGTTGTTGAATTAGTTTGTAAATACCGTAGCCTAGTCAGACTGGTAGTGAGTTGTTGAATTAGTTTGTAAATACCGTAGCCTAGTCAGACTGGTAGTGAGTTGTTGAATTAGTTTGTAAATACCGTAGCCTAGTCAGACTGGTAGTGAGTTGTTGAATTAGTTTGTAAATACCGTAGCCTAGTCAGACTGGTAGTGAGTTGTTGAATTATTAGTTTGTAAATACCGTAGCCTAGTCAGACTGGTAGTGAGTTGTTGAATTAGTTTGTAAATACCGTAGCCTAGTCAGACTGGTAGTGAGTTGTTGAATTATTAGTTTGTAAATACCGTAGCCCAATCATTTAGAAACCAGGTCACGTGTGACTAATTTCGCGCTGAAACACACCTGGCTAAAAACTTTTGACAATTGACAGTAACAAGCTCAGTTCGATTTTAGGTCTATAAATCGATTTACCTCCTTTTAGTTTTACAATAGATTTGGTATGATATTTATTCAACCTTTGGTTTAATATTGACAATAAATGGGAGATTTGTTTGTAAATACCGTAGCCTAGTCAGACTGGTAGTGAGTTGTTGAATTATTAGTTTGTAAATACCGTAGCCTAGTCAGACTAGTAGTGAGTTGTTGAATTATTAGTTTGTAAATACCGTAGCCTAGTCAGACTGGTAGTGAGTTGTTGAATTATTAGTTTGTAAATACCGTAGCCTAGTCAGACTGGTAGTGAGTTGTTGAATTATTAGTTTGTAAATACCGTAGCCTAGTCAGACTGGTAGTGAGTTGTTGAATTAGTTTGTAAATATCGTAGCCTAGTCAGACTGGTAGTGAGTTGTTGAATTAGTTTGTAAATACCGTAGCCTAGTCAGACTGGTAGTGAGTTGTTGAATTATTAGTTTGTAAATACCGTAGCCTAGTCAGACTGGTAGTGAGTTGTTGAATTAGTTTGTAAATACCGTAGCCTAGTCAGACTGGTAGTGAGTTGTTGAATTAGTTTGTAAATACCGTAGCCTAGTCAGACTGGTAGTGAGTTGTTGAATTAGTTTGTAAATACCGTAGCCTAGTCAGACTGGTAGTGAGTTGTTGAATTATTAGTTTGTAAATACCGTAATAAC